>NC_053026.1:569275928-569376958 GCF_003073215.2 Triticum urartu | reverse complement strand
TCCCAGACTCCAGGAGTAAAGGGGATGAAACCCCCCAAGGCTCCAAGTCCGGCTCTAGGCCGGACACCACTCCGGAACCTTCAGAGGTTCTAGAGTCCGGCGGGGGACCTCCTTCCAAGAGGAGCAAGTCCGCCGTGCCGGTGGCCCCCATCCAATCGGAGGCGCCGGAAAATATGTTGGAGGCGCTCCAAGGCGCCTCCATCGACGAGGAGCACCGCACTATTATGAGTGCGGTGGTCCAGAAGGTTCAGTCCGCCAAGAGCGGATTGACTGAAGCTTGTTCTAGCCTTTTAACAGGCTTTGATGTAAGTAAAGAATGTGTAAAAAATATTACCGCATAGATAGTAGCCCCTGATGCTCTGTTTGGCGTTCGGGAGGAAAAGCCGAATAGAGGATGAAATAAAATTCGCAGGAGTCTAACAAAAATGAGTCAATATGCATGTGCAGGCTTCTCTGCTTGCATCCGCCGCACTGACTGCGGAAGTGGACACGCTAAAGTAGAACCTCGAGCGGTCCGAGCAAGAGCTCGGGCGTGCCAAGAAGCAGCTCGAGGACAATGAAGGTGAGAAATACCTTGTTTTTAAAATATATAAAAAGGTGCAATTGCAAAGAATGACAGGATTATCGTGGCTATTGTAGGGGCCACGTCTGAAGTGGCGACCCTTAAGCAAGCGTTGGTCGAGGCCGAGAAGAGGGCGGCCTCGGAGCGCACCGAGCGGGAGAAGTATGAGGCCGAGGTTGGCAAGGTGCGGCAAGAGCTCCAGGCTCTCATGGAAAAACATGAGAATTTGGAGCTTGACTCGAAGACACAAGCGTGCGAGCTCGCGGTGGCTATTGAAAATGCCAAGTCTTCCAAGGCCGAATCCCAGAAGACCCTCCAGGAGTTGGATGAGGTGAAGAAGATAGCGGCGGGTAAGGCCAAAACGTGAGTTACTTGTTACTTACCCGAATCCGGAGCTCTCCAGGAGCGTTCGCAGATCTTCCCCGGAGTGTGTCCGATGCCGCCGCATTCTATCGAGCCGAGGAGGGCAGCTCGACGGAGAAGGTGTTCTGGTCTCAGTACGCTGAGGCCGGACACCCCGTGCCCCTGAGCGACCAGCTGAAGCAACTGGTCGAGCTCCACAAGGCGGCCGAACAGGCCATGAAGGGCCTCATTGTTCGGCTCTGGCCTGGAGGGGCTCTGCCTGGGAGCCATTTCGGGCTGGTGCGGTGGCTGGTGGAGGCCTGTCCAAGGCTCGAACTCATTAAGCGCTCCGTCTGCATTGAAGGTGCCCGTAGGGCCCTTGCCCATGCTAAGGTGCACTGGGGCAAGCTGGATGCTGAGAAGCTTGTGAAGGACGGGCCACCGCCGGGGAAAGAGCATCGCAAGGCCAAGAATTACTATAAGGATGTTCCGAAGGGTGCCTACCTTGTGGCGGATGAATGTTCTAGGGATGTGATTTTTGAGTAAAACTTGCTCGTTTTGTCCTGTGCGCTGAAAACTTGTTTATAAGCACTAAGCAATGCTGTTGGATTTTAAAATATTACCTTCTGTGCGGCTGTTTAGCAATTCTGAGAGATGGCGAGTCGTCGGCTTCTGCCCCCGTGCCGCTAGTGCTGGGGTGTTCGGGGATAAACCTGAGCGCTCTTTTTCCCATGTTTGGGTCCTTCGAGGGAGGCGCTCAGCCCAACGAACAAGGCAATCAGACTATAATGCGTGAACACTCTCACTTAGCCATAGAATTCTATAAATTTAAATTTCGGCGAAGCCCTGGTATTCGGAAGACCAAGTTCGGGGCGCTATCCATGCCTTGGCCGGACAGAGCCGGCTCCTCACCCTAAACGGCATAAGTCCTTAGGGACTCGAAAAAACCTCTCGAACAGCGACCAGCTCTCGCTTCATCATGACAGTCAGTTTTAGCTTTCTCCACTGAGGTGCTCAACCCAGCTCAACTGGGGCACAATCGCAGTGGTTCTCCTAGTGCTACCTTACACTGTATAGCGGAACGTAAGGCACCAAAACATAGGAGCCGGGCAAACCCAACTATTGACCCAAGACATGATTCGGAGCCGATGCATATAATGTTATAAGTTCGGGGTGCCGCACTTGTTAAAGTGTTCGGACTTCTCACACCATATTGAGGGGTACTAAAGCCCCTGGCGTATTTTGGCCGTACCAACGTGTACGGGTGCAACATGTTGTTAAGGAACATATATAAAGAAAAAATGTAATGTAAAAATAGATGAAAGCTATGCATTGTTTATTAAAAAGGGGTCCGATCAAGGCATGGAAGGTTGGACTAGTTAACATGTCCGTTCCTGGGGCAAGCTGCAGAATAGTATGCGGAACGGGTATACTGCTCGTGATAGAGACCACCTGGGAGTTCCGTAATGCGGCGTGGCTTGTCTGCTTCCCTAGTTCTTGCATCGTTTGTGCGGCAATTGAACTGCCGAACAGGCCTTACGAAGGATGGAGTCCTGAAAGTAAGAGAAAATTAAAAAATCGGCAGCACCTGGTACGGTTTAAGCCGTGTTTTGGGCGTGCCGTGATGGTGCCCCTCCCCCTATGCCCATGGTATCTCTAGAGCGTAGTTATGTACGCGAAGTACTAGCGTCGCCTTTTTGCGAGGGTTGGGGTTGGGGCCGCATTGCTACGCCTGCTCGGATCGTGCCAGGCGGTCTTGTTGTAGGTTACTCCGGGCGCGCTTGACGGTGTCCGGTCGTTTAGTGGCCGGACTGGAGAACTGCCTGGAGAGGCTGCTTTGTACTTCCACTGCAAGGGTCGCCGTGTGCTCCTCCGTTCGGAGGGAGCGTTCGGTGTTTCCATTGACCGTAATTACTCCTCGAGGGCCTGGCATCTTGAGCTTAAGGTATGCGTAATGCGGTACCGCATTGAACTTAGCGAATGCGGTTCGCCCGAGCAGTGCGTGATAACCACTGCGAAACGGGACTATGTCGAAGATTAACTCCTCGCTTCGGAAATTATCCAAAGATCCGAAGACCACTTCAAGTGTGACTGAGCCTGTACAGTTGGCCTCTACACCTAGTATTATGCCTTTAAAGGTCGTTTTGGTGGGCTTAATCCTCAAGGGATCTATGCCCATTTTCCGCACTGTATCCTGGTAAAGCAGGTTCAGGCTGCTGCCGCCGTCCATAAGGACTCTAGTGAGATGAAATCCGTCAATAATTGGGTCTAGAACCAATGCGGTGAATCCTCCATGACGGATGCTAGTGGGATGGTCCCTTCGATCAAAGGTGATCGGGCAGGAGGACCATGGGTTGAACTTTGGGGCGACTGGCTCTACCGCGTATACGTCCCTTAACGCGCGCTTCCGATCCCTTTTGGGGACGTGGGTTCGTATATCATGTTCACCGTCCGCACTTGTGGGGGAAAACCCTTCTGTCCATTGTTGTTCGGCGGCCCGGGCTCCTCGTCGTCATCGCTATGCAGCCCCTTGTCTTCATTTTCGGTGTTTAACTTGCCTGCCTGCTTGAACACCCAACAATCCCTGTTGGTGTGATTGGCCTGCTTTTCGGGGGTGCCATGTATCTGGCACGAGCGGTCGAGTATTCGGTCCAAACTGGACGGGCCCCTAGGATTCCTTTTGAATGGCTTTTCCGCTGACCGGATTTAGAGCCTCTGAATCCGGCATTAACTGCCGTATCCTCAGCATTGTCGCCGTTAATGCGGCGCTTCTGCTTGTTGTGACATGACCTGCCACTACTGTCCCTGGTGTCTGAATTACCAGGGTTCTTGGTCATATTGTTGCTATGAGCAAGCCAGTTGTCTTCTCCCACACAAAAGCGGGTCATGAGTGTCGTGAGTGCTGCCATAGATTTCGGCTTTTCCTGTCCAAGGTGCCGGGCCAGCCACTCGTCACGGATATTGTGCTTGAAGGCTGCTAGGGCCTCGGCGTCCGGACAGTCGACTATTTGATTTTTCTTTGTTAGGAACCGTGTCCAGAATTGCCTGGCTGATTCCTCTGGTTGCTGAATTACGTGACTTAGGTCATCGGCGTCTGGGGGTCACACATAAGTGCCCTAGAAATTGTCGAGGAATGCGGCTTCCAGGTCCTCCCAACAACTGATTGATCCTGTTGGCAAGCTATTAAGCCAATACCGAGCTGGTCCTTTAAGCTTGAGTGGGAGCTATTTGATGGCGTGGAAATCATCGCCGTGGGCCATGTGGATATGAAGGAGATAATCCTCGATCCATACCGCAGGATCTGTTGTGCCATGATATGATTCGATGTTTACGGGTTTGAAACCCTCGGGGATTTGATGATCCATTATTTTGTCTGTAAAGCAGAGTGGGTATGTGGCACCTCTGTACTGTGCTATATCATGACGTAGCTCCAATGAGCCTTGTCTACTGTGTTACCGTCTCGAGCCGTGGGGCACCCACGCGATCCGTAGATCGATCTTGTTTGCCTTGCCTTGTCCTCCAACATGTCTCGTAAGTCCGGCGCATATTCCCGTGCCTTGGTACGGGGTGCGGCTTGGGTGGAGGGCCATGAGGCCTCTCTGTCGCGGCCACGAGGTGGCCTGTCGGCCGCGTCGAGTGCTTCCTCCTCTAATCGGGGTAGCAACCTGCGCTTCGGGTAGCACTTGGAGGGGCGTTCGGGTTTATGCTCTTCGGCCGCAAGGACTTCAGTCCATCTATCGACTAGCCGATCTTGATCAGCTTTAAGTTGTTGCTGTTTTTTCTTGAGGCTTCTTGCCGTGGCCATAAGCCTGCGTTGAAAACGCTCTTGTTCGACGGGATCCTCTGGCACGACGAATTCGTCGTCGTCGAGGCTTGCCTCGTCTTCGGAGGGAGGCATATAATTATCGTCCTCGACCTCTCTGTCAGCCGCTCTCCATGGAGGGCTGGTTTCTCCATCCTCCTGTGCTAATCTTGCTGGAGGGGATGTTCTTGGCTTTCCGGGGTATTATATCTCCCGTGCTGGAATCGCCGTTTTTGTGTTGGCGGGATTTTGAGCGGCGCCGCTGACGCCGGCGCTTGCTGTTTCTTGGAGGGGTCATCCTCTTGTTCCATCGCCCTCTCTTTTGGGGTGTCCACCATGTATATGTCATATGACGAGGTGGCTTTCCAGGGCCTAGTAGGCGCTGGTTCTTCATCATCTCCTTCATCGGCGTCCATACCGTCGATGTCTTCGGAGTCGAAGTCGAGCATGTCGGTTAAGTCGTCGACAGTGGCTACAAAGTGGGTGGTGGGTGGGTTTTGAATTTCTTCATCGTCCGTACCCCAACCTTGCTGACCGTAGTCCGGCCAGGGCTCTCCTGATAAAGAGAGAGACTTCAGTGATTCAGGATATCGCCGAAAAGGCGAGTGCTGAAAGACGTCCGCGGCCGTGAACTCCATGATCGGCGCCCAATCGGATTCGCTCGGCAGGGGCGCGGAGGGTTCGGAGTCCGGAGAAGAATCCGGCTCCATGGAGTCACGAGTCTTGCAGAGTACGGGGCTGGTGTTCGGCTCAACCGCCATTGGGATACAGCCCCCGAGGTGGCGTCCAACCGCCCATCCTCGATCGGCGCGGTCGGCTCCGAACAGGGTCGGAGCCGATGCGGGTGCGGCCTCCAGGGCACTGTTCGGTGGCAGAGCTAGATCATGCTCGTCGTGACAGTGCGGCGCGCTCGGCAGTGGTTCGAATCCGTCGAAGATCAAGTCCCCGCGGATGTCGGCCGTGTAGTTTAAACTTCCGAATCTGACCTGACGGCCAGGGGCGTAGCTTTCGATCTGCTCTAGATGGCCAAGTGAATCGGCCCGCAGTGCGAAGCCAAAGACGAAGATCTGTCCGGGGAGGAAGGTCTCACCCTGGACTGCATCGCCATTGATGATCGTAGGAGCCATCGGGCCTGACGGCGACAGCACAGAGGAACTCTCAATGAAAGCACCAATGTCGGTGTCAAAACCGGCGGATCTCGGGTAGGGGGTCCCGAACTGTGCGTCTAGGCCGGATGGTAACAGGAGGCAAGGGACACGAAGTTTTACCCAGGTTCGGGCCCTCTCGATGGAGGTAAAACCCTACGTCCTGCTTGATTAATATTGATGTATGGGTATACAAGAGTTGATCTACCACGAGATCAGAGAGGCTAAACCCTAGAAGCTAGCCTATGGTATGATTGTTGATGTGTATGTTGTCCTACGGACTAAAACCCTCCGGTTTATATAGAGACACCGGATAGGGTTAGGGTTACATAGAGTCGGTTACAATGGTAGGAGATCTGAACATCCGTATCGCCAAGCTTGCCTTCCACGCCAAGGAAAGTCCCTTCCGGACACGGGACGAAGTCTTCAATCTTGTATCTTCATAGTCCAGGAGTCCGGCTGAAGGTATAGTTTGGCTATCCGAACACCCCCTAATCCAGGATCGTAGCCCCTTGAACTGCGAGCTAGTACAATCGATGAGTCTTGAGGGAACAGGGTTTCATGCGTCCTAGTTCTCTCCTTGGGCTTGCCCCGTCCTCTTGTCAAGAAGAAGGATGGAACGATCGGATGGTTGTAGGTTACCGACCTGTCAACTTGGTCACTATCAAGAACAAGTATCCGCTTCCCAGGATCAACGATCTGTATGATCAGCTCGCTGGATCCTCAGTCTTTTCCAAGATGGATTTGAGGTTGGGCTACCATCAAATCAAAATCAGAAACGGGGACATTCCCAAAACGGCCTTTGTTACTCGTTATGGCCAATACGAGTACACCGTTATGTCCTTCGGTTTAACCAATGCCCCAGCCACCTTCTCTCGGTTAATGAACTCGGTCTTCATGGAGTATTTGGATAAATTCGTCGTAGTTTACCTCGATGACATACTCATCTACTCCAAGAATGAAGAGGAACATGCCAAACATCTAAGGCTGGTGTTGACGAAACTTCGAGAGCATCGCCTTTATGCCAAATTCTCCAAGTGTGAATTTTGGTTGCCAGAAGTGACCTATCTAGGCCATGTAATCTCTGGTAAGGGTATTGCTATCAATCCCGAGCGAGTTCAAGCCGTCCTTGATTGGACTCCACCTGAGACGGTCAAGCAAGTTCGGAGCTTCCTTGGCTTAGCGAGCTATTGCCGCCGCTTCGTCGAGAATTTCTCCAAGGTTGCTAAACCTCTAACTGAACTCCTCAAGAAAGATAAAAGTTCGAGTGGACCCCACAGTGCGAGTTCAGCTTTCAGGAACTGAAAAAGCCTGACATCTGCTCCCGTACTGGTACCACCAGATTTCTCCAAGGACTTTATTATCTATTGCGACGCCTCATGACAAGGACTAGGTTGCATACTCATGCAAGATCGTCAGGTAATTGCCTATGCTTCACGGCAATTACACATGAGGAAAACTATCCCACACATGATCTAGAGCTTGCAGCTGTAGTCCATGCACTTAAAACTTGGCGACATTACCTTCTCGGTAATCGTTGCGAGATCTTCACCGATCACCAAAGTTTGAAATATATCTTCACCCAACCAGATTTGAATCTCAGGCAAAGACGTTGTGAGTTGATCTCGGATTACGACTTAGGAATAACTTACACCCCGGGCAAAGCCAATGTCATGGCTGATGCGCTAAGCCGTAAGTCCTATTGTAACAACCTGATGTTACAACAAAGTCAACCACTTCTCCATGAGGAATTTCGTAAGCTTAATCTTCACATTGTTCCTCGAGGATTCCTATCCACCCTGGTGGCGAAACCTACCCTTACGGATCAGATCATCAAGGCACAGAAGGTAGATCCGGGAATCTCCCGTATTAAGAGAAACATTAAGAAAGGAGTCGCGAATTGTTTCTGATGATCAAGGTGTCGTATACTTTGGAAACCGCTTAGTGGTTCCAAGGCACGAAACCTGAGGCGGCTGATCCTTAAGGAAGCTCATGAATCCCCTCTCACCATTCATCCCGGTAGTACTAAAATGTATCAAGACCTATGCCAGAGGTTTTGGTGGACTAGGATGAAGAGAGAAATCGCTCAATACATTGCTAATTGCGACGTTTGTCGTCGTGTTAAAGCAGAGCATCAACGGCCTGCTGGCACCCTTCAACCTTTGGCTATTCCTGAGTGGAAATGGGATAAAATCAGTATGGATTTCATCACTGGGTTTCCCAGGACCAAGAGAGGGAATAATGCCATCTTCGTCGTGATCGACCGTCTTTCCAAAGTAGCCCTTTCTACCTGTTCGTGAGAGTATCACCGCTAGCCAGCTAGCTGACTTATACATCTCCCGAATAGTGTCTCTTCATGGTGTTCCATTGGAAATTAACTCAGACCGTGGGAGTCTCTTCACCTCTCGATTTTGGGAAAGTTTCCAAAATGCTATGGGAACTCGTCTCTCTTTTAGCACCGCCTTCCATCCTCAATCAAGTGGTCAAGTAGAGCGAGTCAATCAAATTCTGGAAGATATGCTCCGAGCTTCTGTCATCTCATTCGGAATGGGTTGGGAGAAATGCCTTCCATTCGCGGAGTTTGCTTATAACAATAGTTATCAAGCTAGCTTGGGCAAGGCTCCTTTCGAAGTTCTCTATGGACGAAAATGTCGAACGCCTCTTAACTGGTCAGAAACCGGGGAAAGACAACTCTTTGGCCCGGATATGATTCAGGAAGCAGAAGAGGGTTGCGTTATTCGTGAGAAATTGAAAACAGCCCAATCTCGTCAAAAGAGTCAATATGATCGTAAACATAAGCCTATGACTTATGAAGTGACGAGAAGGCTTACCTTCGGGTTACTCCGTTAAAGGGAACCCATCGTTTCGGTATCAAAGGCAAATTGGCTCCTCGTTACATTGGACCCTTTCGCATTCTTGCCAAACGAGGAGAAGTTGCCTACCAATTGGAACTACCTTCGCATCTTTCCAGAGTATGATGTCTTCCACGTTTCTCAACTCAGGCGTTGCTTCGCGGATCCTATCCGTGGAGTGGACCACGAAACGCTTGATCTACAAGATAACCTCTCATATCGGGAATATCCCGTTCGTATCCTTGATCAAGCCGAGCGTACCACTCGACGCCATAATATCAAGTTTCTCAAGGTTCAATGGTCACACCATTCCGAGAAAGAAGCCACTTGGGAAAGGGAGGATCGTCTTCGACTCGAGTACCCCACCTTCTTCCCAACAGATCCTAAATCTCGGGACGAGATTCTTTTGAGTGGGGGTGAGTTTGTCACACCCTAGCTAGTTCATGCATTAGAGTGATTGCATCATGTTTAATTTTCCCAGAAAGATGAAATGGGGATGACAGAACCCCCAGCACCCCCCTGGAACAACTAGGGTTTACTAAAAACTTTTTCAATGAACCTGAAATGCCCTTCTAAAAAGCCCACCCTTTTTGTTTTGGGTTAAAACCTTTGACAAAAATGGTGCACATTTTTCTAGGACATCTTAAGGTCATTGGATTAATTCTTATAGTATTTGCATTTGGGCATTTAAATGCTGTAAAATATTTTAAATGCTCAAATAATCATAAACTAAAATGTTTGCTGTTGGATATAATCTAAGCAGTAGCCATGATTAATTTTATGATTTTTGGAAATGCCCTGGCATTTTAAATAAAGCCCTGAAGTTACAGAAATAATAGAATAAATAAAAATACAGAAAAAAGAGAGAGAGAGAGGAACTTACCTGGCGCAGCCCACCAGCCGGCCCACCTGGCGGCCCAGCACTGTGCTGGCCCGCGCCAGCCAGCCGCTTCTTCCCCGCCAGGCAGGCAGGGAGGTGACACCGACGTGCCTGAGCTCGCCACGGCGCCACCTGCTTGCCGCCCGCGCCCTGGACGTCTGGACGACCTCCACATCGACGCCCCGAGCCCCTGGACATGCCCATTCCCACTGTCTCTCTCCCTCGCTCCCTCGATGCCATGGCCGACGCAGCCGCGCCCGCGCCGTCATGAAACCCGCAGACACCGCCGTCCACTCGTTGCCTCGCCGTGCCAAAAGGTTCCGCCATCGTCCACTGCTTCACCTCGACCCATCCCCGAGCGCTCGCTCACCTCGAAGACGCTGCACCAAGCTCGTCTTCAACTCCGGCCACCGGAGATCCCCTTTGCCGTCCCCGCCACATCAGCTCGTCCCCGACCTCGCCGACTGCCTTGACGTGACCCCCATGAGCTCAGACACCTCCCCACCCTCTCTGTTCCCTCTCTCGATCCCCGTAGCGACTGCATGTAGCTCACCCGCACGTGCCGCCGCGGAGCTCGTCGCCGACAAGGCTCCGGCCACGCAATGGCCGCGCCACCCTGTCCACTAGCCCTACCGCACCCCCGGAGCTCAACACACCAAACCACGCGCCTCTCCGTGCCCCCTAGCGACTAGTTCGACCTCACCCGAGCTCCGGCCGCCGCCAAACTCCTCGCCGGCGACGTTTCCGGCCACCCCAGCTCCACCCACTGCCACCACTCGACGCGGCTCACTCCCCGCATCACGTAGATGGTCTCCGCCATCCTTTTGGTCGCCGGAGTGCAAAACCCGAGCCCCTCCGCCGCGTCTGTCGTCGCCGGCGTCAAGCTGCCGGCGAGTTGACCAATTTTTGACCGTGGACTGACGCGTGGGCCCAAGTTGACCTCCCCCCTGAGCCTATGACAGGTGGGGCCGACCTGTTAATTAGTTTAGGATTAGTGTTAACTCATTTCAGTTAGTTAGGTCACTGACATGTGGGCCCAGGCCCCACTGATAGTTAATTAGTATTAATTTAATCCTGTTAGTTAGCTGAGTCACTGACAGACAGGGCCCACCAGTCAGGTTTGACCTAGCCGACCCAGTTGACCCGCTGACGTCACACCTATGTCATGCTGACGCATTAATTCAATTACTGGAATTATTCTTATATAGGAAATTCCAGAAAATAACCAAAACTTCTAAAAATCATAGAAAATCAACCATAGCTCCAAATCGAACAATTTATATATGAAAAATGATCAGAAAAATTCAATCTATCCATCTGTAATGGGTTCATGCATGACAAAACAAGTTAACCATGCTGTTTAAGCAAAATAAGATAATGCACTAATAAGGCTATGTTAAATGAACTAACATTTGAATCTTTGATCCAAATGAGTTCATTGCTTTCTGTTTTAGCTTGCATTAGGCCAAGACACATTCACTTTGCCATGTCATAGCATGCATCATATTGTTGCATATTGTCATGTGTTGATTATGTTTCGGTGTGTCTTTCGTGGTAGGTTCTGCCTCCGAGGATAACCCCGAGTATCCGTCTGAAGGGCAGTACCCTACTACCACTACATCAGGCAAGCAACCATTGATCATTCCGATACAAACCCATGTTCTCGCTTCTACTCTTGTTTAATGCATTAAGACAATGCGATTCAAACTGCTGTGTGCTACGGTAGTTGAACCCTTATCCTCTGCATGACCTGTCATTGCCACAGTAACTAGATGAAACCCACTAGCATGTGTAGGAGTTGATTGAGCCATGTATGTGTTTCCTACCTTGTTATGCCTGCTATGCTTAGAGTTTTGTCAGGTCCGGTTCATCTGGGTGATGGGCTAGAGTGAAATGATTATGCCGGTAATGTGAGGGATGTGTTGAACATGTTTGGTAAAGGTATCGATTAGAGGCCATGTAGGAGTACATGGTGGGTTGTTTCATTGAGGCCGTCCTTAAGAACTGAGATCTGTATGTGTGATTTAAGATTCAGTTACTACCATACATTGGGCCCGAAACCAATGGACCCTCTCGGCTTCTTAATCACCCTAGTACTCTGTCCAGGAGTTGCAATTAGTTTATGGTGTTTGTAGGTTATGTGTTGGCAGCCGTGCGTAGCGCTGACCCTAGGGGTGGGCTATGTTGCGGTAGATACACCGTGGCTGGGTATGTCGGGCGCCCGTTTGGCGTCTCGGGACCCTGTACACATCGTTTGGGGCCATTGAGGACACCCCGGCCGGATTTCCTTACGGATGGAACCTGAATAGGCGATAAACCTGGACTAGAGACTTGTGCGGTTAGTCAGGTCGTGGTCTACACCCACGTCGGCTTTCGCTTGAAGTCTGCCGAGCACCTATCGTGTGCAGACGCTAAGTGGTGGAAACATGTGTGACGAAGTACACCCCTACAGGGTATAAAACTATTCGAATAGCCGCGTACGCGGTAAAGGACTACTTGGTTGCCTATACAGTTCATAGACAAGTTAATGGTTACTACTAAAAGACTCAAGATAAGTGTGAGTACCAAGGATGGCCCTCTCGTAGGATGACGAGGGAGGATCCCCGGTGGAGTATTGTGTTGGTGAGTAATGTACTCGTGTGCGAAAGCTATGTTACTAGTGGAGTCTCGTAGGATAGCTTAGCCAAAGAGTCAAAGCTGGCTTGCTGCAATAACTCCACCACCTTCTTGAGAATGAGCATGTATAGTAGGTTCTGATGTAAGACTTGCTGAGTACCTTTGTACTCATGTTTGCTTAATTACTGTTTTCAAACGACACCACCGCCCCTCCGATGGGTTCTACGTAGACCTTGATGTCGACAAGTGACTAGCCACCTAGGTGGTGATCCTGGCCATGGAGGGCCCTATGTAGATAGACAGGCTTCGAGAAGCCTTCTTTCTTTCTAGTGTCTGTACTCAGACTATTTGCTTCCGCATGTGCTTGTATGCTTGTATGGCTTGAGTGTCGGGTCATGTGAGCCCTACCTGTATGAACATGTTATGTATGGCTCTCTGGAGCCTTTAAATAAAGTAGTTGAGTTGTAGAGTTTTGTTGTGATGCCATGTTGTATGTACTCATATCGGGCATATTGTGTGTATGATTGAAATGCTTGGCATGAGTGGGATCCGACAATCTAGTTGTTTATCCTTGGTAGCCTTTCTTATGGGGAAATGTAGTCTAGTGCTCCTCGAGCCATAGTAGTCCGCTACAGCCCGGTTCAACGGAGTCCTGCTAGCCCAGCACTACTGCTCAGGACACTTGACTGGCCGGCATGTGTTTCACTTCGTTCCTATGTCTGTCCCATCAGGGAAATGTCACGCGGTGACATCCGGAGTCCTACCTAGCCTGCTATAGCCAGGGTTCCCCGGAGTCCTGTTAGCCCAGTGCTACAGCCCGGATTCACTCGCTGATGACCGACATGTTCGATGTGATTCATGTATGCTTGTCTCCATAGGTCTGTGCCGCGTTGGCTTCACGACTAGCCATGTCGGCCCGGGTTCTCTGTCATATGGATGCTAGCGACACTATCATATACGTGAGCCAAAAGGCGCAAACGGTCCCGGGCCATGGTAAGGCGACACCCGTGGGATACCGTCCGTGAGGCCGCAATGTGATATGAGGTGTTACCGGCTAGATCGATGTGACTTGGAATCATGGTCCTGACAGCGTTGGCATCAGAGCCGGACCGCCTGTAGGTTCGTTGAGCCAAACTGGTCGATGTCGAGTCTAGAAATGCTTTAGTTATATGTAGGGGAATTGATTGTGGGAGGGAACGTAAGGCTCTTTTACTCCTTTGCCTTATGCCCTCTGATCGGAGTCATTCTCTTCTCATTCAACGTGGGTTAAGGACTAGGCTCTCTTCTTCTATTAGGTTCACGTGATACTAATCCGTAGTAGCTTATAGGACTATTGTTACAAGCCTCAGTATAGTTTATACTACTTTTAGTATGTTGCCAGTTGAATCAGAACCTTGATATGATGTTGTTGAGTGGTATTGCAAACTGTTGTGGATGTCTCAAATCTTTTTCTCAGCATTTACAGCTGTTATGCTGCCCAATTTTCCCTCGAAATTCTAATGTCTTTGCATTGTGGTTGTTCTTTCAGATGGCCACTCGTGCTCAAAACCAAGTGGTTCGCCTGACCCGGTGCCTCGATGTGCCCGGTCATACTACTATGTTAGTCCGGGTAATGATCGAGATGGGTTACCGTTGGTATCCCGAATACACTGTCGAAGAGCAATTCCGAGACTTTAATCAAAGCCAATATTTCTACACCGTCAGGATATTTCCTTCTTATCCTGGATCTACCGAGCCCCTCCACTGTTCCTATGGACTCGGGGTTATTGTTGAGATGGCTGTGCAGGATGCTGCCTATTCCATGATGACCATCATGCGAGTCCGGACTGGCCTGCTTCGGAACAGCGACTTCCGTTATATGCCAGCTTCACTTCCGGGAGCGCAAGGGTATCTCCAGGCTATCTATGCTGACTCCACTCAGGAGGACTCACTAACGCGTACCACTGCCGAGATGCTCGAGGATAAGGACCGAGAGAATCGGGCCTTGAGACCGGAGCTTTTCAACACCTGCGCTGATCATTGGGCCACTTTGACTAGGTTTGCACCTGCGGTGCAAGCTAGATGTATGGATACAAGGGATCTGTATCTTGTGAGATCTGCTCTGCCAGACATGGTGGATTGGCGTGATGTGGGAGGCATCACCCCACCCCGTGGTCCCCGCAGGCCACCGTTTGTTGGTCCAAGACCTCATCCTAGCCCCTTTGGTCCACAAGCTCCTCAGGACCGTCTGTTCCCAGATGATCACGTTGAACTTCCAGGCTATGGAGGTGACTTCTATGAGGACTACTACGGAGCTGTCTGAGTTAGTAGTAGTATCACTAGTATTGTAATAGTTGTATCTCCACTGTCCTGAGTGACTTGTGGAATATGACTTTGTGTGTAATCAATTCCGGAGGTGTAGACAAATAATGTATAGGAGCTTGGAATGCCTCCGATGAGATGTAACGTCTTTCATCATAGTTGTACTGTAGCCTGGGCTTGTACTAAACTATGTATGGTGTGTATGACCGTTGGTATATATATGGCAGTTCTATATTACCATGACATACAGATGAACATCTCTGCATTCCGTGTTATCCATTACATTCTGCACTTCCTTGCTAAGTTTGTGCCATCCTTACCTAAACCATTGTCTTGTTTTCTCCTAGGATGGTCAACACCCGCAGCAACCGTGCTACCCCGGAGTAGGGGGAAGCCAATGCAGTTAGGGGGTGAAAATCTGCCTCAACCACCTTCTCTGGCCGAAGTGATGCTGGAGGCAGAAAGAAACAAGCGTGAGACTAACCGCTTGTTGGAGCGGATTGAGCAGAACACTGCACGCCATCAGCGAAATGACTTGGTGTCAATCAATGACTTTATCAAGCTGTACCCACCAAAATTTAACCATTCCGTCGAGCCCCTTGACTCGGATGACTGGCTTCGCAGCATCACCCACAAGATACGTTCTGCCAACGTAGCCGAAGCTGATAAGGTTACTTATGCTGCCTATCACCTCGAAGGCCCTGCTAGCCTTTGGTGGGAAAATTTCGAAGCTATGCGCCTGGTCGGCCAAATCACCACTTGGGCTAAATTCAGTGAGGCTTTCCGTGAGCATCACATTCCGGAAGGTCTCATAGATCGCAAGAGGGAAGAGTTCTGCAATTTCACCCAAGGAAGACTGACTGTGGATGCATATAGTCGTGAATTTGGGAATCTGGCATGATATGCTCCTGAAGAAGTATCTACCGATGCTAAGAAGCAGGCAAGGTTCCGCAAGGGACTTAGCCCTGAGCTTCGCCGCGATCTTCATCTGCACGAGTGCACCTCCTTTCAGAAGTTGGTCAACAAAGCCATCAGTGCTGAAATAGGCTAGACTGATTATGATGCTTCACGCAAGCACTCCCGTGATTTTGGCTCTTCATCCGGCTCTGGATCTCAGAAGCGTCGGGTGTGGATTCCAAGCACGGCACTGCCACCCAGGTTCATTCCGAGGCCATCCTTTGAGGCGCCTCGTCCCAACCAGCAGTTTGCACCATCCAAGCCCTATGGTGGCCCCACTGCTAATGCTGCTCCACGCCCCAATGTTGTGACATGTTTCAAGTGTGGAGAGCCGGGTCATTATAGCCGAGAGTGTCCTCAGAACAACAACCCCAATTAGTCTGGAAAGTCCGTTGGTCGTGGTAAGCCAGCGGGAAAGACATTCTACGCCAAGCCGGTCACCACTGCACGTGGCCATGTCAACTATGTTTCAGCCAAGGAGGCTCATGAGGATCCTAACGTCATCCTTGGTATGCTCCTTGTTAATTGCCATCCGGCATCTGTTCTTTTCGATACTGGAGCATCTCATTCATTCATATCCGAGAACTATGCTCGATTGCATAACACGACATTCTGTGACATGCCCGCTACCATGGAAATTCAAACCCCTGGCTCTAGATGGAAAACTTCTAGAGTAAGTCATGGGAACGAAATTCTTGTCGATAGACTTGTCTTCCTTGCATCCTTAATAGCTCTCAAATCCTCAGACGTAAACATCATCTTGGGTATGGACTGATGTTAGCTCATTATGCTAAGATTGATTGTGCCACTAGAACCGTTCAACTTACTCACCCATCGGGCAAGACAGTCAATGTCTTAACTCGAGTGGCCAAGCGCCAGCTTTACTCCCTAAATGCCAACCCCCTTCTAGACCTTGAGGATGTTCTGGTAGTCCGAGACTTTCCGGATGTCTTTCCAGAAGAATTGCCAGGTGTGCCACCTGACAGGGATGTCGAGTTTGTGATAGACCTTGTTCCAGGAACCGTTCCAATTTCTAGAAGACCCTATAAGATGGCACCTGTCGGTGTCAAAACCGGCGGATCTCGTGTAGGGGGTCCCGAACTGTGCGTCTAGGCCGGATGGTAACAGGAGGTAGGGGACACGAAGTTTTACCTAGGTCCGGGCCCTCTCGATGGAGGTAAAACCCTACGTCCTGCTTGATTAATATTGATGGTATGGGTATTACAAGAGTTGATCTACCACGAGATCAGAGAGGCTAAACCCTAGAAGCTAGCCTATGGTATGATTGTTGATGTGTATGTTGTCCTATGGACTAAAACCCTCCGGTTTATATAGACACCGGATAGGGTTAGGGTTACATAGAGTCGGTTACAATGGTAGGAGATCTGAACATCTGTATCGCCAAGCTTGCCTTCCACGCCAAGGAAAATCCCCTCCGGACACGGGACGAAGTCTTCAATCTTGTATCTTCATAGTCCAGGAGTCCGGCGGAAGGTATAGTTCGGCTATCCGAACACCCCCTAATCCAGGACTCCATCAGTAGCCCCTGAACCAGGCTTCAATGACGACGGGTCCAGCGCGCAAATTGTCTTCGGCATTGCAAGGCGGGTTCCTCCTCCAAATACTTCATAGAAGATCTTGAACACAAAGATCGTGTCCGGCTCTGCAAAATAAGTTTCCACATATTGCCATAGAGAGAATAATAATATTAACACAAATCTAATCTGCTGACGTATTCCATGGTGTGACACGCCACGGCCAAGCCTTTATCCAAATCGTTTCATTATCCCACCTCAGCGCGTTATGCGAGGCGGTCTCCTTGGCACGTCTTGTCAAAGCTGAGCTCATGTCCCCTCATTTCAGGATTCTCATTAATACGGGTGTGGGTAACCCAACCGCGCCTTTGATTACGGCGCTTGGAGATAAGCAAGTTTTACCAGGCTGGTGGGGACACATAATCGCGTCCACCCATATAAGGGGATAAGGATCCACCTTTTCACCCACGCCTTCTTCCTCCTCTGCCTATCCATTCTTGCGCACTCGAGCTCCAGCGCCCAAGTCCGCACTACCACCTCGACCTTCTCCAGTCATGTCCGGAGCGGGAGGCAAGTGGATGGTCTCCTCCGTCACGGAGGGACACATCAAAAAGCTGAGGAAGGCCGGATATCTGGCCAGCGACATCACGCACTGGCTCCCCGAAAAGGGCCAGCTCTTCCCCACTCCTAGGCCCCATGAGAGGGTGGTATTTCTCCCCCATTTGCTCCATGGACTGGGCTTCCCTCTGCATCCATTTGTCCGGGGGCTCATGTTCTACTACGGCCTGGATTTCCACGATCTGGCCCCGAACTTCGTCCTCAACATCTCGGCGTTTATCATCGTGTGCGAGGCTTTCCTCCGCATCTGCCCCCATTTCGGCTTATGGCTAAAGACCTTCAACGTCAAGCCGAAGGTGGTGCGCGGCAGCCAGGCGGAGTGCGGCGGCGCCATGGTTGGCAAGATGGCCAACGTCCTGTGGCTTGAGGGCTCCTTTGTGGAGACCCTGAAGGGGTGGCAATCAGGGTGGTTTTACATCACCGAGCTGCGCGACGCCGAATGGGTCGCACCCCCTGAGTTCCGATCCGCCCCCCCCCACGCGGCTCACCTCCTGGAAGGAGACAGGCCTGTCTTGGGGTAAAAAAGGAGAGCTGACCGGACTCCAAACATGCATCCAAACCCTGGTGGACAAGAAGCTCAAGCTTGTCAACGTAGTCCAGGTTATGCTCGTCCGCCTGATCCTCCCGTGCCAACGACGGGCCTTCATCCTTTGGGAATTCGACCCGGCGCAGCATCAAACTCTTAACAGGCTCTTCGACACGACGTACGAAGATGCCTGGAGGGTGCTTTTCAAGGGCGCCGAGGCTCCCGCATCCGCTGCCGAGGATCGCGGATTTAGTACTCAGCATCACGCTCATGCGGTAAGCTGTTTTTGTCCTTTTACAGGGTATCAGTTTTTCATAGTTTGACTCTATGCGGGATCTGAGTTCCCTTATCTTGGATAGGATTGGGTGGTGACGTCCGGACAGATCAACTGTCCGGCTCCTCTACCCGAAGGCCCAGCGGACGCTCGCTTGGCGAAGCTGCTGGTTCCGACGCCCTATGTGGTGCCGGAGAAGAAGGCCACGAAAAGGGCCACGGGGACTCGAAAGAGTGCCCGGCGCCAGGAGGTGTCGGATTCGTCATCTGACGGTCCCGAAGCACCTTCCTCTCATGAAGACGAGGAGGAAGAAGAAGAGACCTCTCCCCCTCCAGCGGGAGGAGAGAAGAAAAGGAAGGCCGCCCTCTCCAAGGAGGCCGGAGGGTCCAAGAAGGCGAAAACCCTTCCTCCGGACTGCTCCACCGACGCCGCCGACGACGAAGAGGAGTGGCAGCCCAGGGCCAAGCCCCTGGCGAAATCGTAAGTGTCCGGATACCGGGGTAATTCATAGTATTCGTTTTTCGCACAGCTTTTCCTTATGTCGAATATGTTTATGCAGCCCACCCAAAGACCGGCTTGACGCATCGTCGAGCGGCTCACTGGACCCGTCGGAGGTGAACTCGCTTCCGACGGCTTCATCCCCCCACCCTGCGGACGACACCGAAGTGTTGTCCCAACAGGTTCCAAGCCGGGAGGAGGTGGTCCTGGAGGCGCCGCAAGGCGACCGGCGACCTCCCGGACTCCAGGAGTAGAGGGGATGAAACCCCCCAGGGCTCCAAGTCTGGCCTAAGGCCGGACACAGCTCCGGAATCTTCAAGGGTTCCAGAGTCCGGCGGGTGACCTCCTTCCAAGAGGGGCAAGCCTACCGTGTCGGTGACCTCCGTCCAACCGGAGGCGCCAGACAATATGTTGGAGGCGCTCCAAGGTGCCTCCATCGACGAGGGGCACCGCACTATTATGAGTGCGGTGATCCAGAAGGTTCAGTCCGCCAAAAGCGGACTGACTGAAGCTTGTACAAGCCTTTTAACAGGCTTTGAAGTAAGTAAAGAATGTTCAAATAATGTTACCGCATAGACAGTAGCCCCTGATGCTTTGTTGGGCGTTCGGGAAGAAAAGCCGAATAGAGGATCAAAGAATTCGCAGGAGTCTAACTGAAGGAGTCAATATGCGTATGCAGGCTTCTCTGCTAGCGTCCTCCGCACTGACTGCGGAAGTGGACGTGCTGAAGCAGAGTCTCGAGAAGTCCGAGCAAGAGCTCGGGCGTGCCAAGAAGCAGCTCGAGGAGAAGGAAGGTAAGAAATACCCTGTTTGAATATGTATATAAAAAAGGTGCAATTGCAAAAAATGACAGGATTGACATGGCTATTGCAGGGGCCACGTCTGAGGTGGCGACCCTTAAGCAAGCGCTGCTCGAGGCCGAGAAGAGTGCGGCCGTGGAGCGCGCCGAGCAGGACAGGTATGAGGCTGAGGTTGTCAAGGTGCGGCAAGAGCTCCAGGTTCTCATGAAGAAACATGAGAGTTTGGAGCTTGACTCGAAGACGCGAGCGTCCGAGCTCGCGACAGCTATAGAAAATGCCAAGTCTGCCAAGGCTGAGTCCCAGAAGACCCTCCAGGAGTTGGATGAGGTGAAGAAGATTGCGGCGGGTAAGGCATTCTTTATGCAAAGCAAACACATAAACATGAGTTACCTGTTACTTACCCGAATCCGGAGCTCTCCAGGAGCGTTCGCAGATCTTCCCCGGAGTGTATCTGATGCTGCCGCATTCTATCGAGCCAAGGAGGGCAGCTCGACGGAGAAGGTGTTCTGGTCTCAATACGCTGAGGCCGGACACCCCGTGCCCCTGAGCGACCAGCTGAAGCAACTGGTTGAGCTCCACAAGGCGGCCGAACAGGCCATGAAGGGCCTCCTAGTTCAGCTGTGGCCTGGAGAGGCTCTGCCTGGGAGCTATTTTGGGCTGGTGCGGCGGCTGGTGGAGGCCTGTCCGAGGCTTGAATACATCAAGCGCTCTGTCTGCATTGAAGGTGCCCGTAGGGCCCTTGCCCGTGCTAAGGTGCACTGGGGCAAGCTGGATGCGGAGAAGCTTGTGAAGGACGGGCCACCGCTGGGGAAAGAGCATGGCAAGCCCGAGAATTATTATAAGGATGTTCTGAAGGGTGTCCGCCTTGTTGCGAATGAATGTACCAAGGACGTATTTTTTGAGTAAAACCTGCTCGTGTTATCCTGTGCGCTGAAAACTTGTTCATATGCGCTAAGCAATGCTGCTTGAATTTAAAATATTACCTTCTGTGTGGCTGTTTATCAATACTGAGAGATGGTGAGTTGTCGGCTTCTGCCCCCATGCCGCTAGTGCTGGGGTGTTCGGGGATAAACCTGGGCGCTCTTTTTCCCATATTTGGGTCCTTCGAGGGAGGCGCTCAACCCAACGAACGAGGCAATCAGACTATAATGCGTGAACACTCTCACTTAGCCATAGAATTCTATAATTTTAAATTTCGGCGAAGCCCCTAGTATTCGGAAGACCGATTTCGGGGCGCTATCCACGCCTTGGCCGGACAGAGCCGACTCCTCGCCTGAAGCGGCATCAGTCTTTAGGGACTCAAAAAAACCTCTCGAACAGCGACCAGCTCTCGCTTCATCATGACAGTCAGTTTTAGCTTTCTCCACTGAGGTGCTCGGCCCAACTCAACTGGGGCACAATCGCAGTGGTTCTCCTAGTGCTACCTTAGCCGATATAGCGGAACGTAAGGCACCAAAACATAGGAGCCGGGCAAACCCAACTATTGACCCAAGACATGATTCAGAGCCGATGCATATAATGCTATAAGTTCGGGGTGCCGCACTTGTTAAAGTGTACGGACTTCTCACACCATGTTGAGGGGTACTGAAGCCCCTGGCGTATTTTGGCCATACCAAAGTGTACGGGTGCAACATGTCATTAAGGAACACATATATATATTAACAAAAGGTAATGAAGAAATGGACAAAAGCTAAGAATTGTTCATTAAAATAGCTGCGATCAAAGCAGAACGATACAAGTGATGTGATAAATGAAAAGTTGGACCATTTAACATGTCTGCTTCAGAGGCAAGCTGCGGGATAGTATGCGAAACAGGTGTACTGCTCGTGATAGAGACCACCTGGGATTTCCGTAATGCGGCATGGCTTGTCTGCTTCCCTGGTCCTTGCATCGTTTGTGCGGCAGTTGAACTACCAAACAAGCCTTCCGAAGAGTAGGGTCCTGGAAGTAAGAGAAAAGTATAAAAAAGGTCGGCAGCCCTTGGTTTAAGCCGTGTTTTGGGCGTGCCGTGATGGTGCCCCTCCCCCTATGACCATGGTATTTCTAGGGAGTAGTTATGTACGCGAAGTACTGGCGTCGCCTTTTTGCGGGGGTTGGGGTTGGGGCCGCATTGCTACGCCTGCTCGGAACGTGCCAGGCGGTCTTGTTGTAGGTTACTCTGGGCGCGCTTGACTGTGTCCGGACATTTAATGGACGGACTGGAGAACTGCCTGGAGAGGCTGCTTTGTACTTCTGCTGCAAGGGCCACCGTGTGCTCCTCCGTTCGGAGGGAGCGTTCGGTGTTTCCATTGACCGTAATTACTCCACGAGGGCCTGGCATCTTGAGCTTAAGGTATGCGTAGTGCGGGACCGCATTGAACTTGGCGAATGCGGTTCGCCCGAGCAGTGCATGGTAGCCACTGCGGAACGGGACTATGTCGAAGATTAACTCCTCGCTTCAGAAATTATCCGGAGATCCGAAGACCACTTCAAGTGTGACTGAGCCTGTACAGCTGGCCTCTACACCTGGTATTACGCCTTTAAAGGTCGTTTTGGTGGGCTTAATCCTCGAGGGATCTATACCCATTTTCCGCATTGTATCCTGGTAAAGCAGGTTCAGGCTACTGCCGCCGTCCGTAAGGACTCTAGTGAGATGAAATCCGTCGATAATTGGGTCGAGGACCAATGCGGTGAATCCGCCATGACGGATGCTAGTGGGATGGTCTATTTGATCAAAGGTGATCGGGTAGGAGGACCATGGGTTGAACTTTGGGGCGACTGGCTCTATCGCGTATACGTCCCTTAATGCGCGCTTCCGCTCCCTCTTGGGGACGTGGGTGGCGTATATCATGTTCACCGTCCGCACTTGTGGGGGAAAACCCTTCTGTCCATTGTTGTTCGGCGGCCGGGGCTCCTCGTCGTCATCGCTATGCAACCCCTTGTCTTCATTGTCGGCGCTTAATCTGCCTGCCTGCTTGAACACCCAACAGTCCCTGCTGGTGTGATTGGCCGGCTTTTCGGGGGTGCCATGTATTTGGCACAAGCGGTCGAGTATTCGGTCCAAGCTCGACGGGCCCCTGGGATTTCTTTTGAATGATTTTTTCCGCTGACCGGATTTAGAGCCTCTGAATCCGGCATTAACTGTCGTATCCTTAGCATTGTCGCCGTTGATGCGACGCTTCTGTTGGTTGCGACGCGACCTGCCGCTAATGTCCCTGGTGTCCGGACGACCAGGGTTCTTGGTCATATTGTTGCTACGAGCTAGCCTGCTGTCTTCTCCTGCGCAAAAGCGGGTCATGAGTGCCGTGAGTGCTGCCATAGATTTCGGCTTCTCTTGTCCTAGGTGCCGGGCAAGCCACTCGTCACGGATATTCTGCTTGAAGGCTGCTAAGGCCTCTGCGTCCGGACAGTCGAGTATTTGATTCTTCTTTGTTAGGAACCGTGTCCAGGATTGCCTGGCCGATTCGTCTAGCTGCTAAATTACGTGTCTTAGGTCGTCAGCGTCTGGGGGTCGCACATAAGTGCCCTGGAAATTGTCAAGGAATGCGGCTTCCAGGTCCTCCCAACAGCTGATTGACCCTGTTGGCAGGCTGTTAAGCCACTGCCGGGCTGGTCCTTTATGGTTGAGTGGGAGGTATTTGATGGCGTGGAAATCATCGCCGCGGGCCATGTGGATATGAAGGAGATAATCCTCGATCCATACCACGGGATCTGTTGAGCCATCATATGATTCGATGTTTACGGGTTTGAAACCCTCGGGGATTTGATGATCCATTATTTCGTCTGTGAAGCACAATGGGTGTGCGGCGCCTCTGTATTGGGTGATATCATGACGTAGCTCCAATGAGCTTTGTCTACTGCGTTCGGCCCTGCCGAATTTGTGGCCGGCGTGACGGTTGTCGTCTCGAGCCGTGGGGTGCCTACGCGATCCGTAGATCGATCTTGTTTGCCTTGTCTTGTCCTCCAACATGTCTCGTAAGTCCGGCGCATATTCCCGTGCCTTGGTACGGGGTGCGGCTTGGGTGGAGGGCCATGAGGCCTCTCTGTCGCGACCACAAGGTGGCCTGTCGGCTGCATTGAGTGCTTCCTCCTCTAATCGGGGTAGCAACCTGCGCTTCGGGTAGCACTTGGAGGGGGGTTCGGGTTTATGCTCTTCGGCCGCGAGGACTTCAGTCCATCTATCGACTAGCCGATCTTGATCAGCTTTAAGTTGTTGCTGTTTTTTCTTGAGGCTTCTTGCCGTGGCCATAAGCCTGTGTTGAAAACGCTCTTATTCGATGGGATCCTCTGGCACGGTGAATTCATCGTCATCGAGGCTTGCCTCGTCTTCAGAGGGAGGCATATGATTATCGTCCTCAACCTTTCTGTCAGCCGCTCTCCCATGGGGGCTGGTTTCTCCATCCCCCTATGCTAAATCTTGCTCGGGGGATGTTCTTTGGCGCTTTCCGGGGTATTATTATCTCCCATGTTGGAATCGCCGTTTTTGTGTTGGCGGGATTTTGAGCGGCGCCGCTGACGCCGGCGCTTTTGCTGTTTCTTCGAGGGGTCATCCTCTGCTATTCCATCGCCCTCTCCCTCTTTTGGGGTGTCCACCATGTATATGTCATATGACGAGGTGGCTTTCCAGGGCCTAGTAGGCGCTGGTTCTTCATCATCTCCTTCATCGGCGTCCATACCGTCGATGTCTTCGGAGTCGAAGTCGAGCATGTCAGTTAAGTTGTCGACAGTGGCTACAAAGTGGGTGGTGGGTGGGTTTTGAATTTCTTCATCGTCCGTACCTCAACCTTGCTGACCGTAGTCCGGCCAGGGCTCTCCTGACAAAGAGAGAGACTTCAGTGATTTCAAGATATCGCCAAAAGGCGAGTGCTGAAAGACGTCCGCGGCCATGAACTCCATGATCGACGCCCAATCGGATTCGCTCGGCAGGGGCGCGAAGGGTTCGGAGTCCGGAGAAGAATCCGGCTCCATGGAGTCACAAGTCTTGCAGAGTACGGGGCTGGTGTTCGGCTCAACCGCCGTTGGGATCACAACCCCCGAGGCAGCGTCCAACCGCCCGTCCTTGATCGGCGCGGCCGGCTCCGAACTAGGGGTCGGAGCCAATGCGGGTGCGGCCTTCAGGGCACTGTTCGGCGGCAGAGCTAGATCATGCTCGTCGTGACAGTGCGGCGCGCTCGGCAGTGGTTCTAATCCGTCGAAGATCAAGTCCCCGCGGATGTCGGCCGTGTAGTTTAAACTTCCGAATCTGACCTGACGGCCAGGGGCGTAGCTTTCGATCTGCTCTAGATGGCCAAGTGAATCGGCCCGCAGTGCGAAGCCACCAAAGACGAAGATCTGTCCGGGGAGGAAGGTCTCACCCTGGACTACATCGCCATTGATGATCGTAGGAGCCATCGGGCCTGACGGCGACAGCACAGAGGAACTCTCAATGAAAGCACCAATGTCGGTGTCAAAACCGGCGGATCTCGGGTAGGGGGTCCTGAACTGTGCGTCTAGGCCGGATGGTAACAGGAGGTAGGGGACACGAAGTTTTACCCAGGTTCGGGCCCTCTCGATGGAGGTAAAACCCTACGTCCTGCTTGATTAATATTGATGGTATGGGTATTACAAGAGTTGATCTACCACGAGATCAGAGAGGCTAAACCCTAGAAGCTAGCCTATGGTATGATTGTTGCTGTGTATGTTGTCCTATGGACTAAAACCCTCCGGTTTATATAGACACCAGATAGGGTTAAGGTTACATAGAGTCGGTTACAATGGTAGGAGATCTGAACATCCGTATCGCCAAGCTTGCCTTCCACGCCAAGGAAAATCCCCTCCGGACACGGGACGAAGTCTTCAATCTTGTATCTTCATAGTCCAGGAGTCCAGCGGAAGG
The DNA here is from genome assembly GCF_003073215.2 of Triticum urartu. Lineage (NCBI taxonomy): Eukaryota > Viridiplantae > Streptophyta > Magnoliopsida > Poales > Poaceae > Triticum > Triticum urartu. Next base: position 569,351,396 of record NC_053026.1, on the reverse strand, counting down.
TATAGTTCGGCTATCCGAACACCCCCTAATCCAGGACTCCGCTCAGCCCAGACAGTTCAATGACGATGAGCTCGCGCAGCAGATTCATACAGCGCTCAAGCGGGTCCAGCATACGATAACCGGCCATCCAAGCATGCGCGGCCGTAACCCGCCTCGAGGGCATAATCGGCAGGTGGTGGTACTAATGCTCAGGATTTGGTGGATCAGGGCCGAGCGCGTCGAGAAGCCGAGTTAGCGGCGCAGTACGGCCCGTCAGCTTACTCCGGTTCGTCCAACAACTTCGGTGGAGCCAGGAGTTACCTCCAGCTCTTTGGGGGTGTGTCTCGTCCCGGCTCTACGTAATGTACGGCTGCCCAAGGATTTCAAAGGACCCCGCAAAGTGCCCAATTATACTGCCGATTTACCCCCGAGTCATGGATCGAAAGCTATGAGATGGCAATGGAGATGCTAGATGTGGATGATGCGGCCTGTGCTAAATACTTCACCATGATGTTGGAAGGAACAACTCGCACTTGGCTAAAAAGTTTGCCAGCTAACTCCATTGGGTCGTGGGCTGCGTTAAAGGCCCGGTTTATCCAGAATTTCAAGGACACGTGCAAGCAGCCCATGTCAATTGTAGACTTAGCCGCCTGTGTCCAAGAAGAAGGTGAATCGACAACCCATTGGGTGCGCCGAGGTTTCAGAAATCTTGCATTCATCGGACCTGCATCAATGTGATACAGCGGTTAGTTAACGATGGAGGGCAATTGCCGGTTCATGCCTTTGAAGCTGAAATTGGACGGCTCAAGCGTCACTGCAATGACATGGGAACACTTATGGCAGCTCTGGTTAAGTATACCGACTCTGATAGTACCAAGGACCCCGAGTCTGATGATGAAAAGCGCGGAAGGGAAAGAAGAGTGGCAGTAACAAGGGGCAGCAGCATAACCCGGCGGGTCATGGAAACAACGGTAAGCGCAAAGCAGATAACAGTTTGGATTTTGTGGCTAACACCAACATGCAGAATAATAATCAGGCGGTCGTAAGGGTAAACCGCCCCCGGGAGTGGAGGATCAAGTGGTCAATCTTGAGCGCCTGTTAAACCAGCCTTGTCCAAGGCACGGGACGCGAGAGAGACCAGCCACGCACCTTTGGAAGGATTGCTTTATTATGCGGGAGTTCAAAACTCGGATCTTTTCCAATACGATCATGGGCCACCTAGCGGTCCAGGATGGGCATTTCGGGCCGGTGGTGGGGTGTGAGAGAGTTCAAACTCGGAATTCTTTTCCATACGATCGGATGCGAAACCGTCAGCATATGCGGCGGGGCGGCCGGCCTGCCCCGGTTGGTCAGTAGACAGGCGGTTCCTTCATTGGCCAGGTGATGGGTCGGAGGCAGTTCTGGATTTCGGTGGTATTCAAGGGCAACCAAAGGCGGACATGGCAGAATCAATCTCTTGAATGGGGTCGGGAGGTGCAGGGTGCATGTGCAACCGTAAGTGGGTGGGGGGGGGAGGTGTGGGGTGGGGGGGTGAAGATAGTGTCGAGAGCGAGGGGGTGGGGGGGGGGGGGGAGGGGGGTGGTCAGGCGAGCGGGCGTCGGAGGGGGGCGGGCAAGGGGGGTGCGGGGGTGGGGGCGGGCGGGGGAGGAGGTTGGGAGGGAGCGGGGCGGAGGGGCGGGAGTAGTGCAAAGCGCAGTGGGAAGTGAAGTGGGGGGGCCGGCGGAGGTAGTGCGAGGTGTCTGCAGAGCGCGAGCTAGCGTTATGACAGCGGGCGGGGGGGGTCAGGAGAGCTTCATAGAAAGGGGCGGGGGTAAGGAGCGTGCGTGTGAGGGGACGCGAGTGTGGCGCCCGTGTATCGTGCGTGGGTGGCCCAGTATGTGGAGTCGAGAGGATCATCCACACCCTGGGTTGATAACTGTCGATCTGGCATTGGTGGTGGCGACCTCAGGTTGGGGGGGTATAAGTTCACCAAGGTGCTCATGGATGGAGGGAGCAGCATCAATATCCTTTATTATGAAACCTTCCATTCGCATGGGGTTGACAGATAAAAATCTTAAACCGTCAAACTGTTTTCCATGGTGTGGTACCTGGTAAATCGGCATACCCAGTTGGTAAGATAGCTCTAGAGGTTGCTTTTGGAGATGATCATGATTCAAGATCAGAGACATTGACTTTTGAAGTGGTGAAAATCAAGAGCCCTTATCATGCCCTGTTTGGACGGCCGGCTTATGCTAAGTTCATGGCAAGGCCCTGTTATGTTATCTGCAGCTCAAGATGCGGTCATAAGGGGACCATCACGGTACATGGGAGCCGTAAGATAGCTTTGGAATGTGAAGAGGGTGATGCGGCTTATGCTGAGTCGGTTTGTGCAACAGAGGAGTTGAAATTTTATAAGGACAATGTTGATCCGGCGGATATGACTTCTTTGAAAAAGCCAACTACAGAGCATGATCCGGCATTGAAGTTTAAATCGGCTGAGGAAACCAAGTTAGTTGATTTTGTTCCTGGCGATTCATCCAGAGCAGTTTAGCATCAGTGCTAATCTGATCCGAAATAGGAAAGCGCGCTCATCGAGTTCATCCGTGAGAACCGGGACATCTTTGCATGGAAACCTTCTGACATGCCAGGTGTACCGAGGGAACTCGCTGAGCACACTCTTAATATTGATCCTAAGTTTAAACCGGTCAGGCAGTTTCTCCGCCACTTCAATGAAGAAAGGCGTAAGGCTATTGGTGAGGAGGTAGCCCGGCTTTTGGCAGCAGGGTTTATTGTGGAGGTTTTTCACCCTGAGTGGTTAGCTAACCCGGTGCTAGTGCTTAAGAAGAACGACACTTGGCGGATGTGTGTGGACTACACAGATTTGAACAAGGCTTGTCCCAGCTGATCCCTTTGCTCTCCCTCGTATTGATCAAATCATTGATGCTACGGCGGGTTGTGAGCGTTTGAGCTTTCTGGATGCTTATTCTGGTTATCATCAGATCAAAATGGCAGTTAAGGACCAGGAGAAGACAAACTTTTATAACTCCCTTTGGAGCCTTCTGCTATGTATCTATGCCTTTTGGGCTCAAGAGCGCCCAGGCGACTTATCAGCTGTGTGCAGAATTGTCTTCATGACAGATTGGGCGCAATGTTCATGCTTATGTGGATGATATTGTGGTGAAGTCCAGAAAGGAGCATGTTGATAGCTGACTTGAAGGAAACTTTTGATAATCTCGGGTCTATAAGATGATGCTTAATCCGGCCAAGTGTTTTTGGTGTTCCGCAGGCAAGCTCTTGGGTTTTCTAGTGTCTAACAGGGGCATTGAAGCTAATCGGAAAAAGATCAAAGCTATTACGTCTCTGGCTAAACCGGCGTGTATTAACGATGATGTTCAACGTCTGGCGGGTCGTATTGCAGCCATTGAGCCGGTTTATCAGCCGATTAGGAGAGAAGGCTATCCCTCTATATCAGATGATGAAAAAGACAGATAATTTTGTCTGGAGTGATGCTGCTAATGCGGCGTTTGAGGACTTGAAAAAGTTAGTGCCGAGCCACCTATCCTTGCTGCTCCGGTCGATAAAGAGCCGCTGTTGTTATATGTGGCTGCTAATGCCCGGGTTAGTGTGGCCATTGTGGTGGAGCGCAAGGAAGCTGGGAAGGAGTATCCGGTTCAACTGGTTATTATTATATCAGTGAGGTGCTCATTGAGTCCAAACAGAGGTACCCACATTGGCAGAAACTGGTGTATGGAGTTTTCATGGCAAGCCGGAAGCTTAAGCAGTATTTTCAGGGTCATCCCATCACTGTGGTCAGTTCTACCCCTAGTTGTCAGTTCCCCCCTTTGGAGAGCGGATATCATCAAAGACGAGAGGGAAGCAACTGGCCGAGTTGCCAAGGGTGCGTGGCCACTCTGTGAAGCTTGGACCCCAGGTGCGCTTAAAATATGTGTCCTCGTACGGATTCAAGTCAAGGGTGCCCAAAGCTGGTGGATTTTTATCATATGGGACTGTGAGAGAGTTACAGCACGTAGAAACAGAAGCCGGATGATCCTGAATTGCCCATAGGGGCCTCTGCACATAATTTCTACGAATGGATCTTACATATCGTCAAGACTCTGGGCATACACAAATGCAGACAATTTTCCTTGTCATCGTAGTACTGCCCGAGAGGGTGATCGTCTGATCCAATAACCTAGTCTCACAGTCTCGACCGGCGAGAGTTCTTACCGTTTCTAAGTACATTCATTCACACACGAACATATTAGTTGTAGATGCTGCAAGGCTTAGCAGAGGGGGGGTGAGTGGGGGGAGAGCCGGAGGCGCGCGAGAGGACGACGGGGCGAGGGGCGCGCGAGCGAGGAGGTGAGCGAAACACGTAATCTCGGCGAGAGATGCGGGCGCGGGCGAGAGAGCGCGAGAGGGAGCGGCGAGGGAGAGGGCGAGGAGACGGGCGGGGGAGAGAGCGAGCGCGGAGGGGGAGGGGGTGGTGGAGGAGGCGCGCGCGGGCGGGGGAAGAGAGGAGGGGGCGAGAGGGCAGAGGAGGGAGGGAGAGAGGAGAGGAAAGAGGAAGGAGAAAAGGCGCGAGGCGCGCGGCGGGAGCAAGGAGGAGCGAGGCGAGAGGGGGGCAGCACGGGGCGGCGAGCGGCGCGCGAGGGCGAGCGAGCGGGTGTAATCGAGGAGAAGGGAGAGCGAGGAGCGCGTCGAGGTGCGGGATGAGGCGAGAGAGCGAGGGAGGAGGAGGTGAGGGAGGCGAGTGGAGATGACGCGACGAGGCGGAGGGGCGACGAGGGAGGGGGGGGTGGCGCGGGGGGGAGAGGCGAAGGTGTGCGGGGGAGGAGAGTGAGGGGGAGTGAAGAGCGGGAGTGGATCGATGTGATGGATGAAGGGGAAATGGAGGAGAGAGATAGAACGTTGATGGGGTGTAGTTCGGTCCGTGCGTGTAGGGAGTATGTGTCCGTGGTGCATCGGTCGCGCAGCGTGCGGACGGAGAGGGGCGGAAGCGTGGAGGTGACATCGTGTAGGGATGATCCTTAACACCCATGGAGCCTTGGTGCTGATCATGTTTTGCTCGTGGAAGAGGCTTAGTCAACGGGTCTGCTACATTCAGATCCGTATGTATCTTGCAAATCTCTATGTCTCCCACCTGGACTAGATCCCGGATGGAATTGAAGCGTCTTTTGATGTGCTTGGTTTTTTTGTGAAATCTGGATTCCTTTGCCAAGGCAATTGCACCAGTATTGTCACAAAAGATTTTCATTGGACCCGATGCACTAGGTATGACACCTAGATCGGATATGAACTCCTTCATCCAGACTCCTTCGTTTGCTGCTTCCGGAGCAGCTATGTACTCCACTTCACATGTAGATCCCGCCACGACGCTTTGTTTAGAACTGCACCAACTGACAGCTCCACCGTTTAATGTACACGTATCCGGTTTGCGATTTAGAATCGTCCGGATCAGTGTCAAATCTTGCATCAACGTAACCGTTTACGATGAGCTCTTTGTCACCTCCATATACGAGAAACATATCCTTAGTCCTTTTAAGGTACTTCAGGATGTTCTTGACCGCTGTCCAGTGATCCACTCCTGGATTACTTTGGTACCTCCCTGCTAGACTTATAGCAAGGCACACATCAGGTCTGGTACACAGCATTGCATACATGATAGAGCCTTTGGCTGAAGCATAGGGAACATCTTTCATTTTCTCTCTATCTTCTGCAGTGGTCGGGCATTGAGTCTGACTCAACTTCACACCTTGTAACACAGGCAAGAACCCTTTCTTTGCTTGATCCATTTTGAACTTCTTCAAAACTTTGTCAAGGTATGTGCTTTGTGAAAGTCCAATTAAGCGTCTTGATCTATCTCTATAGATCTTAATGCCTAATATGTAAGCAGCTTCACCGAGGTCTTTCATTGAAAAACTCTTATTCAAGTATCCCTTTATGCTATCCAGAAATTCTATATCATTTCTAATCAGTAATATGTCATCCACATATAATATCAGAAATGCTACAGAGCTCCCACTCACTTTCTTGTAAATACAGGCTTCTCCGAAAGTCTGTATAAAACCAAATGCTTTGATCACACTATCAAAGCGTTTATTCCAACTCCGAGAGGCTTGCACCAGTCCATAAATGGATCGCTGGAGCTTGCACACTTTGTTAGCTCCCTTTGGATCGACAAAACCTTCTGGTTGCATCATATACAACTCTTCTTCCAGAAATCCATTCAGGAATGCAGTTTTGACATCCATCTGCCAAATTTCATAATCATAAAATGCGGCAATTGCTAACATGATTCGGACAGACTTAAGCATCGCTACGGGTGAGAAGGTATCATCGTAGTCAATCCCTTGAACTTGCCGAAACCCTTTTGCGACAAGTCGAGCTTTGTAGACAGTAATATTACCGTCGGCGTCAGTCTTCTTCTTGAAGATCCATTTATTCTCAATTGCTTGCTGATCATTGGGCAAGTCAACCAAAGTCCACACTTTGTTCTCATACATGGATCCCATCTCAGATTTCATGGCTTCAAGCCATTTTGCGGAATCTGGGCTCACCATTGCTTCTTCATAGTTCGTAGGTTCATCATGATCTAGCAGCATGACTTCCAGAACAGGATTACCGTACCACTCTGGCGCGGATCTCACTCTGGTTGATCTACGAGGTTCGGTAGTATCTTGTCCTGAAGTTTCATGATCATCATCATTAGCTTCCTCACTAATTGGTGTAAGTGTCACAGAAACAGTTTTCTGTGATGCACTACTTTCCAATAAGGGAGTAGGTACAGTTACCTCGTCAAGTTCTACTTTCCTCCCACTCACTTCTTTCGAGAGAAACTCCTTCTCCAGAAAGTTTCTGAACTTAGCAACAAAAGTCTTGCCTTCGGATCTGTGATAGAAGGTGTATCCAATAGTCTCCTTTGGATATCCTATGAAGACACATTTCTCCGATTTGGGTTCGAGCTTATCAGGTTGAAGCTTTTTCACATAAGCATCGCAGCCCCAAACTTTCAGAAACGACAACTTTGGTTTCTTGCCAAACCATAGTTCATAAGGCGTCATCTCAACGGATTTTGATGGTGCCCTCTTTAACGTGAATGCGGCCGTCTCCAAAGCATAACCCCAAAACGATAGCGGTAAATCAGTAAGAGACATCATAGATTGCACCATATCTAGTAAAGTACGATTACGACGTTCGGACACACCATTACGCTGTGGTGTTCCGGGTGGCGTGAGTTGCGAAACTATTCCGCATTGTTTCAAATGTACACCAAACTCGTAACTCAAATATTCTCCTCCACGATCAGATCGTAGAAACTTTACTTTCTTGTTACGATGATTTTCAACTTCACTCTGAAATTCTTTGAACTTTTCAAACGTTTTTTCAAACGTTTCAGACTTAGTCTACCCATATCTGCTAAGTCATCTGTGAAGGTGAGAAAATAACGATATCCCGCACGAGCCTCAATATTCATCGGACCACATACATCTGTATGTATGATTTCCAACAAATCTGTTGCTCTCTCCATAGTACCGGAGAACGGTCGTTTTAGTCATCTTGCCCATGAGGCACGGTTCGCAAGTACCAAGTGATTCATAATCAAGTGGTTCCAAAAGTCCATCAGTATGGAGTTTCTTCATGCGCTTTACACCGATATGACCTAAACGGCAGTGCCACAAATAAGTTGCACTATCATTATCAACTCTACATCTTTTGGCTTCAATCATTATGAATATGTGTATCACTACTATCGAGATTCATACAAAAATAGACCACTCTTCAAGGGTGCATGACCATAAAAGATATTACTCATATAAATAGAACAACCATTATTCTCTGATTTAAATGAATAACCGTCTCGCATCAAACAAGATCCAGATATAATGTTCATGCTCAACGCTGGCACCAAACGCTGGCACCAAATAACAATTATTTAGGTCTAATACTAATCCCGAAGGTAGATGTAGAGGTAGCGTGCCGACCGCGATCACATCGACTTTGGAACCATTTCCCACGCGCATCGTCACCTCGTCCTTTGCCAGTGTTCGCTTAATCCGTAGTCCCTGTTTCGAGTTGCAAATATTAGCAACAGAACCAGTATCAAATACCCAGGTGCTACTGCGAGCTCTAGTAAGGTACACATCAATAACATGTATATCACATATACCTTTGTTCACCTTGCCATCCTTCTTATCCGCCAAATACTTGGGGCAGTTCCGCTTCCAGTGACCAGTCTGCTTGCAGTAGAAGCACTCAGTTTCAGGCTTAGGTCCAGACTTGGGTTTCTTCTCTTGAGCAGCAACTTGCTTGCTGTTCTTCTTGAAGTTCCCCTTCTTCTTCCCTTTGCCCTTTTTCTTGAAACTAGTGGTCTTGTTGACCATCAACACTTGATGCTCCTTTTTGATTTCTACCTCCGCAGCTTTCAGCATTGCGAAGAGCTCAGGAATAGTCTTATTCATCCCTTGCATATTATAGTTCATCACGAAGCTCTTGTAGCTTGGTGGCAGTGATTGGAGAATTCTGTCAATGACGCAATCATCTGGAAGATTGACTCCCATCTGAATCAAGTGATTATTATACCCAGACATTTTGAGTATATGCTCACTGACAGAACTGTTCTCCTCCATCTTGCAGCTATAGAACTTATTGGAGACTTCATATCTCTCAATCCGGGCATTTGCTTGAAATATTAACTTCAACTCCTGGAACATCTCATATGCTCCATGACGTTCAAAACGTCGTTGAAGTCCCGATTCTAAGCCGTAAAGCATGGCACATTGAACTATCGAGTAGTCATCAGCTTTGCTCTGCCAGACGTTCATAACATCTGGTGTTGCTCCAGCAGCAGGCCTGGCACCCAGCGGTGCTTCTAGGACGTAATTCTTCTTTGCAGCAATGAGGATAATCCTCAAGTTACGGACCCAGTCCATGTAATTGCTACCATCATCTTTCAACTTTGCTTTCTCAAGGAATGCATTAAAATTCAATGGAACAACAGCACAGGCCATCTATCTACAATCAAACATACATAAGCAAGATACTATCAGGTACTAAGTTCATGATAAATTTAAGTTCAATTAATCATATTACTTAAGAACTCCCACTTAGATAGACATCCCTCTAATCCTCTAAGTGATCACGTGATCCAAATCAACTAAACCATAACCGATCATCACGTGAAATGGATTAGTTTTCAATGGTGAACATCATTATGTTGATCATATCTACTATATGATTCACGCTCGACCTTTCGGTCTCCGTGCTCCGAGGCCATATCTGCATATGCTAGGCTCGTCAAGTTTAACCTAAGTATTCTGCGTGTGCAAAACTGGCTTGCACCCGTTGTAGATGGACGTAGAGCTTATCACACCCGATCATCACGTGGTGTCTGGGCACGACGAACTTTGGCAACGGTGCATACTCAGGGAGAACACTTCTTGATAATTTAGTGAGAGATCATCTTATAATGCTACCGTCAATCAAAGCAAGATAAGATGCATAAAAGATAAACATCACATGCAATCAATATAAGTGATATGATATGGCCATCATCATCTTGTGCTTGTGATCTCCATCTCCGAAGCACCGTCATGACCACCATCATCACCGGCGCGACACCTTGATCTCCATCGTAGCATCGTTGTCGTCTCGCCAATCTTATGCTTCTACGACTATCGCTACCGCTTAGTGATAAAGTAAAGCATTACAGGGCGATTGCATTGCATACAATAAAGCGACAACCATATGGCTCCTGCCAGTTGCCGATAACTCAGTTACAAAACATGATCATCTCATACAATAAAATTTAGCATCATGTCTTGACCATATCACATCACAACATGCCCTGCAAAAACAAGTTAGACGTCCTCTACTTTGTTTGTTGCAAGTTTTATGTGGCTGCTACGGGCTTAAGTAAGAACCAATCTTACCTACGCATCAAAACCACAACGATAGTTTGTCAAGTTGATGCCGTTTTAACCTTCGCAAGGACCGGGCGTAGCCACACTCGGTTCAACTAAAGTTGGAGAAACTGACACCCGCCAGCCACCTGTGTGCAAAGCACGGCGGTAGAACCAGTCTCGCGTAAGCGTACGCGTAATTTCGGTCCGGTCCGCTTCATCCAACAATACCGCCGAACCAAAGTATGACATGCTGGTAGGCAGTATGACTTATATCGCCCACAACTCACTTGTGTTCTACTCGTGCATATAACATCAAACCATAAAACCTAGGCTCGGATGCCACTGTTGGAGAACGTAGTAATTTCAAGTAGTAATTTCAAAATTTTCCTACGCGCACTCAAGATCATGGTGATGCATAGCAACGAGAGGGGAGAGTGTTGTCCATGTACCCACGCAGACCGACATAGGAAGCGTTGACGCAACGTAGAGGAAGTAGTCGTACGCCTTCCCGATCCGACCGATCCAAGCACCGTTACTCCGGTACCTCCGAGTTCTTAGCACACGTACAGCTCGATGACGATCCCCGGGCTCCGATCCAGCAAAGCTTCGGGGAGGAGTTCCGTCAGCACGACGGCGTGGTGACGATTTTGATGTCTACCGTCGCAGGGCTTCGCCTAAGCACTACCACAATATGACCGAGGTGGAATATGGTGGAAGGGGGCACCGCACAGGGCTAAGGAACGATCACGATGATCAACTTGTGTGTTCTAGGGTGCCCCCTGCCCCCATATATAAAGGAGGGAGGGGGAGGTGCGGCCGGCCCCAAGGGGTGCGCCTGGAGGAGTCCTACTCCTACCGGGAGTAGGACTCCCCCCTCTTTTGCCTTGTTGGAATAGGAAAGGGAGAAGGAGAAGAGGAAAGGGGTGCGCCCCCCCCCCTTCCTTGTCCTATTCAGACTAGGGGGAGGGGGCGCGCGGCCTGCCCTGGCCGGCCCCTTTCTTCTCCCTTATGGCCCATGAAGGCCCATTAATCCCCCCCGGGGGGGGGGTCCGGTAACCCCCCGGTACTCCGGTAAAATGCCGATTTTACCCGGAACGATTCTGATGTCCAAATATAGGCTTCCAATATATCGATCTTTATGTCTCGACCATTTCGAGACTCCTCGTCATGTCCATGATCACATCCGGGACTCCGAACTAACTTCGGTACATCAAAATGCATAAACTCATAATAACTGTCATCGTAACGTTAAGCGTGCGGACCCTACGGTTCGAGAACAATGCATACATGACTGAGACACATCTCCGGTCAATAACCAATAGCGGGACCTGGATGCCCATATTGGCTCCTACATATTCTACGAAGATCTTTATCGGTCAGACCGCATAACAACATACGTTGTTCCCTTTGTCATCGGTATGTTACTTGCCCGAGATTCGATCGTCGGTATCCAATACCTAGTTCAATCTCGTTACCGGCAAGTCTCTTTACTCGTTCTGTAATACATCATCTTTCCGCAACTAACTAATTTAGTTGCAATGCTTGCAAGGCTTAAGTGATCTGCATTACCAAGAGGGCCCAGAGATACCTCTCCGACAATCGGAGTGACAAATCCTAATCTCGAAATACGCCAACCCAACAAGTACCTTTGGAGACACCTGTAGAGTACCTTTATAATCACCGAGTTACGTTGTGACGTTTGGTAGCACATAAAGTGTTCCTCCGGTAAACAGGAGTTGCATAATCTCATAGTCATAGGAACATGTATAAGTTATGAAGAAAGCAATAGCAACAAACTAAACGATCAAGTGCTAAGCTTAACGGAATGGGTCAAGTCAATCACATCATTCTCTAATGATGTGACCCCGTTAATCAAATGACAACTCATGTCTATGGCTAGGAAACTTAACCATCTTTGATTCAACGAGCTAGTCAATAGAGGCATACTAGTGACATACTGTTTGTCTATGTATTCACACATGTATTATGTTTCTGGTTAATACAATTCTAGCTTGAATAATGAACATTTATCATGATATAAGGAAATAAATAATAACTTTATTCTTGCCTCTAGGGCATATTTCCTTCAGTCTCCCACTTGCACTAGAGTCAATAATCTAGTTCACATCACCATGTGATTTAACATCAATAGTTCACATTACCATGTGATTAACACCCATAGTTCACATCGTCATGTGACCAACACCCAAAGGGTTTACTAGAGTCAATAATCTAGTTCACATTGCTATGTGATTAATACCCAAAGAGTACTAAGGTGTGATCATGTTTTGCTTGTGAGGGAAGTTTAGTCAACGGGTCTGCCACATTCAGATCCATATGTATTTTGTAAATTGCTATGTCAATAATGCTCTGCACGGAGCTACTCTTGCTAATTGCTCCCACTTTCAATATGTATCCATATTGAGACTTTGAGTCATCTGGATCAGTGTCAAAACTTGCATCGACATAACCCTTTACGACGAACCTTTTGTCACCTCCATAATCGAGAAACATATCCTTATTCCACTAAGGATTATTTTGACCAATGTCCAGTGATATACTCCTAGATCACTATTGTACTCCCTTGCCAAACACAGGGCAGGGTATACAATAGGTCTGGTACACAGCATGGCATACTTTATAGAACCTATGGCTGAGGCATAGGTAATGACTTTCATTCTCTCTCTATCTTCTGCCGTGGTCGGGTTTTGAGTCTCACTCAGTTTCACACCTTGTAACACAGGAAAGAACTCTTTCTTTGACTGTTCCATTTTTGAACTACTTCAAAATCTTGTCAAGGTATGCACTCATTGAAAAACTTATTAAGCGTCTTGATCTATCTCTATAGATCTTGATGCTCAATATGTAAGCAGCTTCACGGAGGTATTTCTTTGAAAAACTCCTTTCAAACATTCCTTTATGCTTTGCAGAATAATTCTACATTATCTCCGATCAACAATATGTCATTCACATATACTTATCAGAAATGCTATAGTGCTCCCACTCACTTTCTTGTAAATACAGGCTTCACCGCAAGTCTGTATAAAACCATATGCTTTGATCAACTTATCAAAGCATATATTCCAACTCCGAGATGCTTGCACCAGTCCATAGATGGATCTCTGGAGCTTGCATATTTTGTTAGTACCTTTAGGATTGACAAAACCTTCTGGTTGCATCATATACAACTCTTCTTTAATAAATCCATTAATGAATGCAGTTTTGTTTATCCATTTGCCAGATTTCATAAAATGCAGAAATTGCTAACATGATTTGGAGAGACTTAAGCATAGATACAAGTGAGAAACTCTCATCGTAGTCAACACCTTGAACTTGTCGAAAACCTTTTTGCGACAATTCTAGCTTTGTAGATAGTAACACTACTATCAGCGTCCGTCTTCCTCTTGAAGATCCATTTAATCTCAATGGCTCACCGATCTTTGGGCAAGTCAATCAAAGTCCATACTTTGTTCTTATACATGGATCTCATCTAAGATTTCATGGCCTCAAGCCATTTCGCGGAATCTGGGCTCATCATCGCTTCCTCATAGTTCGTAGGTTCATCATGGTCAAGTAACATGACCTCCAGAATAGGATTACCATACCACTCTGGTGCGGATCTCACTTTGGTTTACCTACGAGGTTCGGTAGTAACTTGATCTGAAGTTACATGATCATCATCATTAGCTTCCTCACTAATTGGTGTAGTAGTCACAAGAATAGATTTCTGTGATGAACTACTTTCCAATAATGGAGCAGGTACAGTTACCTCATCAAGTTCTACTTTCCTCCCACTCACTTCTTTCGAGAGAAACTCCTTCTCTAGAAAGCATCCATTCTCAGCAATGAATATCTTGCCTTCGGATCTGCTGAAAACCTCTCTTTCTTTATTACTTCCTATTAATTGCAACGATGACCAAAACTATGTTTGTCAACTCTCAACAACTTTATTCATCATACTCTTTATATGTGAGCTCATTACTCTCCATAAGATCCATATGATCTCTTTGTATTTCTTTTTAATTTCTTCTCTTTTATTTTATTCCCTCAAGATCATAGCGAGGTAATAAATCCCTTGACTCAACACTAATCTTTATTATATATAGCTCACGGACTCGATTACATAGAAGGATCATAAAGCAAAACTCACAACTAGATCATACTAAAACTTTATTCTACTAGATCAAGATATTATCAAAAGGATCGAACTAAGAAAAATGGTAAAGATAAAAGTTGTGATGGTGATACGATACCGGGGCACTCCCCCAAGCTTGGCAGTTGCCAAGGGGAGTGCCCATACCCGATGCTCAGTTCTTCTTTGTCGGTGAAGAAGGTGTTGGTTTTGTTGATGGCGTAGGCTTCTTCCTTAATTTGCGCTTGAGGACAGAATTTTGATCCCTTAGATCATCGATCTCCTGCTTAAGGCTTAATATCTTCTTGCATAATTCCTGTTTGTTTTCCTGCAAGAGGCGAAAAGGGATAAACTCGATCTTAGGTTTCTTTGCTCTATCAGGGAGGCTTGACTTTTTGAACTCCACATGCATGTCTCGAGGTTAAGGTTATGGGACTTCATCTTCATCTGAGCTCGTCTCCTCTTTTCCCTTGGGTTCATAGTCCTCTTCTTCTTCCGTAGTCCAACCACATGTTCCACGTCCCCATAGACCTTAGGATCTGCAAGGTAATCAGCCACATAGCTTTCTCCTTCCGAATCCTGGGACGACATATTTCTCTAATCTGCAGTAGGAACAGCTCGAAACAAAGGCAGAGGATATTTGCGTGATACGGTGCTCAAAACCTTCGGGAGATTATATAATGATTTTTTATAGACCAAAAGAAGTATCGTGCAAGAAAACGGAGTCCGGAGAACACACGAGGTGCCTGATGAAGCTATGTACCTAGGGTAGGGTCATAGGCCTGACCTAGACTTCCCCCCAAGGACATCACCCCAAAGCCAGCAGCATTCAAAGGGTACCATCATCCACTCGACTAGAGACATTCCACTCGGAAGAGTCAATGTCACTCAACCGTCACAGAAGTCACTCGACAAATAGAAGATTTGAAGCCACTCTGCACAGCAACGGTCGGACGTTTACTCATAGACTTAACTATCATTTATAGCACTTTAATACGGACGTTTCCTGTAACACTCCTTCTTATGTACATTAAACCCCACATAACGAAGGGGAGCTGGGGTCCTGGCACACTCTATATAAGCCACCCCATCCTCCAGGACGGGGGTTCGCTGAAGGAAATATGCCCTAGCGGCAATAATAAAGTTATTATTTATTTCCTTATTTCATGATAAATGTTTATTATGTAATGCTAGAATTGTATTAACCGGAAACATGATACATGTGTGAATACATAGACAAACAGAGTGTCACTAGTATGCCTCTACTTGACTAACTCGTTGATCAAAGATGGTTATGTTTCCTAGCCATAGACAAAGAGTTGTCATTTTATTAAACGGGATCGTATAATTAGGAGAATGATGTGATTGACTTGACCCATTCTGTTAGCTTAGCACTTGATCGTTTAGTTTGTTGCTATTGCTTTCTTCATGACTTATACATGTTCCTATGACTATGAGATTATGCAACTCCCGTTTACCGGAGGAACACTTTGTGTGCTACCAAACGTCACAACATAACTGGGTGATTATAAAGGTGCTCTACAGGTGTCTCCTAAGGTACTTGTTGGGTTGGCGTATTTCGAAATTAGGATTTGTCACTCCGATTGTGAGAGAGGTATCTCTGGGCCCACTCGGTAATACACATCACTTAAGCCTTGCAAGCATTGCAACTAATGATTTAGTTGCGGGATGATGTATTACGGAACAAGTAAAGAGACTTGCCGATAACGAGATTGAACTAGGTATTGAGATACCGACGATCGAATCTCGGGCACGTAACTTACCGATGACAAAGGGAACAACGTATGTTGTTATGCAGTTTGACCGATAAAGATCTTCGTAGAATATGTAGGAGCCAATATGAGCATCCAGGTTCCGCTATTGGTTATTGATCGGAGACGTGTCTCGGTCATGTCTACATAGTTCTCAAACCCGTAGGATCCGCACGCTTAAAGTTCGATGACGGTTATATTATGAGTTTATGTGTTTTGATGTACCGAAGGTAGTTCCGAGTCCCGGATGTGATCATGGACATGACGAGGAGTCTCGAGATGGTAGAGACATGAAGATTGATATATTGGACGACTATATTCGGACACCGGAATGGTTCCAGGGGTTATCGGATATATACCGGAGTACCGGGGGGTTACCGGAACCCCCCCGGAGGTTAATGGGCCTCATGGGCCCAATTGGTGGAAAAGGAGAGGCAGGCCAAGGGGCAGCCACGCGCCCCTCCCCTCCCAAGTCCGAATTGGACTAGGAAGGGGGGCGGCAAACCCTCTTTCCTTTCTCCCTCTTTCTCCTTCCCTCACCTCTCCTACTCCAACATGGAAAGGGGGGAGTCCTACCCCCGGTGGGAGTAGGACTCCTCATGGGGCGCGCCAAGGGTGGCCGGCCCCCTCCCCCTCCTCTACTCCTTTATATACAGGGACAGAGGCACCCCCTAGAGACACAACAATTGATCTCTTGGATCTCTTAGCCGTGTGCGGTGCCCCTCTCCACCATAATCCACCTCGGTCATATCATAGCAGTGCTTAGGTGAAGCCCTGTGTTGGTAGAACATCATCATCGTCACCACGCCGTCGTGCTGACGGAACTCTCCCTCAAAGCTCGGCTGGATCGGAGTTCGAGGGATTTCATCGAGTTGAATGTGTGCAGAACTTGGAGGTGTCGTGCGTTCGGTGCTTGATCGGTCGGATCATGAAGATGTACGACTACATCAACCGCGTTGTGCTAACGCTTCCGCTTTCGGTCTACGAGGGTACGTGGACACACTCTCCTCTCTCGTTGCTATGCATCACCATGATCTTGCGTGTGCGTAGGAATTTTTTTGAAATTACTACGTTCCCCAACAGTGGCATCCGAGCCAGGTTTTATGCATAGATGTTATATGCATGAGTAGAACACAAGTGAGTTGTGGGCGATATAAGTCATACTGCTTACCAGCATGCCATACTTTGGTTCGGCGGTATTGTTGGATGAAGCGGCCCGGACCGACATTACGCGTACGCTTACGCGAGACTGGTTCTACCGACGTGCTTCGCACACAGGTGGCTGGCGGGTGTCAGTTTCTCCAACTTTAGTTGAACCGAGTGTGGCTACGCCCGGTCCTTGAGAAGATTAAAACAACACTAACTTGACGAACTATCGTTGTGGTTTTGATGCGTAGGTAAGAATGGTTCTTGCTCAGCCCGTAGCAGCCACCTAAAACTTGCAACAACAAAGTAGAGGATGTCTAACTTGTTTTTGCAGGGCATGTTGTGATGTGATATGGTCAAGACGTGATGAGATATAAGTTGTTGTTTGAGATGATCATGTTTTTTTTGAAGTTATCGGCAACTGGCAAAAGCCTTATGGTTGTCTCTCTATTGCATAAGATGCAAGCGCCAAATAATTGCTTTACTTTATCGCTATGCGATAGCAATAGTTGCAAGAGCAATAGTTGGTGAGACGACCATGTGACGACACATTGATATAGATCAATATGATGGAGATCATGGTGTCATGCCGGTGACGATGGAGATCATGACGATGCTTTGTAGATAGAGATCAAAGGCACAAGATGATGATCGCCATATCATGTCACATATTATGATTGCATGTGATGTTTATCTTTTATACATCTTATTTTGCTTAGTTCGGCGGTAGCTTTATACGATGATCTCTCACTAAATTTCAAGGTATAAGTGTTCTCCCTGAGTATGCACCATTGTGAAAGTTCTTCGTGCTGAGACACCACGTGATGATCGGGTCTGATAGGCTCTATGTTCAAATACAACGGGTGCAAAACAGTTGCACACGCGGAATACTCAGGTTAAACTTGACGAGCCTAGCATATGCAGATATGGCCTCGGAACACTGAGACCGAAAGGTTGAGCGTGAATCATATAGAAGATATGATCAACATAGTGATGTTCGCCATTGAAGACTACTCCATCTCACGTGATGATTGGACATGGTTTAGTTGATTTGGATCACGTGATCACTTAGATGATTAGAGGGATGTCTATCTAAGTGGGAGTTCTTAAGTAATATGATTAATTGAACTTTAATTTATCATGAACTCAGTCCTGGTAGTATTAGCATATCTATGTTGAAGATCAATAGCTCACGTTTAGCTCCCCTATTTTATTTTTGATATGTTCCTAGAGAAAACTAAGTTGAAAGATGTTAGTAGCAATGATGCGGATTGAATCAGTGATCTGAGGATTATTCTCATTGCTGCACAAAAGAATTATGTCCTTGATGCACCGCTAGGTGACAAACCTATTGCAGGATCAGATGCAGACATTATGAACGTTTGGCTACCTCAATATGATGACTACTTGATAGTTTAGTGCATCATGCTTAACGTCTTAGAATCGAGACTTCAAAGACGTTTTGAACGTCATGGACCATATGAGATGTTCCAGGAGTTGAAGTTAATATTTCAAGCAAATACCTCGAGTTGAGAGATATGAAGTCTCCAACAAGTTCTATAGCTAAAAGATGGAGGAGAATAGCTCAAGAAGTGAGCATGTGCTCAGATTATTTGGGTACTACAATCGCTTGAATCAAGTGGGAGTTAATCTTCCACATAAAATAATGATTGACAGAATTCTCTAGTCACCATCACCAAGTTAGTAGAACTTCGTGATGAACTATAGTATGCAAGGGATGATGAAAACGATTCCTGAGCTTTTCATGATGATGAAATCGATGAAGGTAGAAATCAAGAAAGAGCATCAAGTGTTGATGATTAACAAGACCACTAGTTTCAAGAAAAGGTCAAAGGGAAAGAAAGGGAACTTCAAGAAGAACGGCAAGCAAGTTTCTGCTCAAGTGAAGAATCCCAAGTCAGGACCTAAGCCTGAGACTAAGTGCTTCTACTGCAAAGGGACTGGTCACTGGAAGCGGAAATGCCCCAAGTATTTGGCGGATAAGAAGGATGGCAAAGTGAACAATGCTATATTTGATATACATGTTATTGATGTGTACTTTACTATTGTTTATAGCAACCCCTCGGTATTTGATATTGGTTCAGTTGCTAAGAGTAGTAACTCGAAACGGGAGTTGCAGAATGAATAGAGACTAGTTAAGGGTGAAGTGACGATGTGTATTGGAAGTGGTTCCAAGATTGATATGATCATCATCGCACACTCCCTATACTTTCGGGATTAGTGTTAAACCTAAATAAATGTTATTTGGTGTTTGCGTTGAGCATGAATATGATTTGATCATGTTTATTGCAATACGGTTATTCATTTAAGTTAGAGAATAATTGTTGTTTTGTTTACATGAATAAAACCTTATATGGTCATACACCCAATGAAAATGGTTCATTGGATCTCGATCGTGGTGATACACATATTCATAATATTTAAGCCAAAATATGCAAAATTAATAATGATAGTGCAACTTATTTGTGGCACTGCCATTTAGGTCATATTGGTGTAAAGGGCATGAAGAAACTCCATGCTGATGGGCTTTTGGAATCACTTGATTATGAATCATTTTGATGCTTGCGAACCATGCCTCATGGGCAAGATGACTAAGACTCCGTTCTCCGGAACAATGGAGCGAGCAACTGACTTATTGGATATAATACATACTGATGTATGAGGTCCGATGAGTGTTGAGGCTCGCGGCGGGTATCGTTATTTTCTGACCTTCACAGATGATTTGAGCAGATATGGGTATATCTACTTGAAGAAACATAAGTCTGGAACATTTGAAAAGTTCAAAAAAATCAGAGTGAAGTGGAAAATCATCGTAACAAGAAAATAAAGTTTCTACGATCTGATCGCAGAGGCGAATATTTGAGTTACGAGTTAGGTCTTCAATTAAAACAATGTGGAATAGTTTCACAAACTCATGCCACCTGGAACACCACAGCGTAATGGTGTGCCCGAACGTCATAACCGTACTTTATTTGATATAGTGCAATCTATGATGTCTCTTACCGATTTACCACTATCGTTTTGGGGTTATGCATTAGAGACAGCTGCATTCACATTAAAAAGGGCACCATCTAAATCTGTTGAGACGACACTGTATGAACTGTGGTTTAGCAAGAAACCTAAGTTGTCATTTCTTAAGGTTTGGGGTTGCGATGCTTATGTGAAAAAGTTTCATCTTGATAAGCTCAAACCCAAGTCGGAGAAGTGCGTCTTCATAGGATACCCAAAAGTAACTGTTGGGTACACCTTCTATCACAGATCCGAAGGTAAGATATTTGTTGCTGAGAATGGATCCTTTTTAGAGAAGGAGTTTCTCTTGAAAGAATTGAGTGGGAGGAAAGTAGAACTTGATGAGGTAACTGTACCTGCTCCCTTATTGGAAAGTAGTTCATCACAGAAATCTGTTTCTGTGACTCCTACACCAATTAGTGAGGAAGCTAATGATGATGATCATATAACTTCAGATCAAGTTACTACCAAACCTCGTAGGTCAACCAGAGTGAGATCCGCACCAGAGTGGTACGGTAATCCTGTTCTGGAAGTCATGTTAATTGACCATGACAAACCTACGAACTATGAGGAAGCGATGATGAGCTAAGATTCCGCGAAATGGCTTGAGGCCATGAAATCTGAGATGGGATCCATGTATGAGAACAAAGTATGGACTTTGGTTGACTTGCCCGATGATCGGCAAGCCATAGAAAATAAATGGATCTTCAAGAGGAAGACGGACGCTAATAGTAGTGTTACTATCTACAAAGCTAGACTTGTCGAAAAAAGGTTTTGACAAAGTTCAAGGTGTTGACTACGATGAGATTTTCTCACTCGTAGCGATGCTTAAGTCTGTCCGAATCATGTTAGCAAATTGCCACATTTTATGAAATTTGACAAATGGATGTCAAAACTATATTCCTTAATGGATTTCTTAAAGAAGAGTTGTATATGATGCAACCAGAAGGTTTTGTCGATCCTAAAGGTGCTGACAAAATTTACAAGCTCCAGTAATCCATCTATGGACTGGTGAAAGCATCTCAGAGTTGGAATATATGCTTTGATGAGTTGATCAAAGCATATAGTTTTATACAGACTTGTGGTGAAGCATGTATTTACAAGAAAGTGAGTGGGAGCACTACAACATTTCTGATAAGTATATGTGAATGACATATTGTTGATCGGAAAGAATGTAGATTTTTCTGGAAAGCATAAAGGAGTATTTGGAAGGATTTTTTCAAAGAAAGACCTCGATGAAGCTGCCTACACATTGAGCATCAAGATCTATAGAGATAGATCAAGACGCTTGATAAGTTATTTCAATGAGTACATACCTTGACAAGATTTTGAAGTAGTTCAAAATGGAACAGTCAAAGAAGGAGTTCTTGCCTGTGTTGCAAGGTGTGAAGTTGAGTAAAGACTTGAAACCCGACCACAACAGAAAATAGAAAGAGAAAAAGTCATTCCCTATGCCACAGTCATAGGTTCTATAAAGTATGCTATGCTGTTTACCAGTCCTATTGTATACCTTAGCATCTTTCTGGCAAGGGAGTACAATAGTGATCTAGGAGTAGATCACTGGACATCGGTCAAAATTATCCTTAGAGGACTAAGGAAATATTTCTCGGTTATGGAGGTGATAAAAGAGTTCGTCGTAAAGAGTTACGTCGATGCAAGCTTTTTACATCGATCTAGATGACTCTAAGTCTCAATCTGGATACATATTAAAAGTGGGAGCAATTAGCTAGAGTAGCTCCGTGCAGAGCATTGTAGACATAGAAATTTGCGAAATACATATAGATCTGAATGTTGCAGACCCGTAGACTAAACTTCTCTCACAAGCAAAACATGATCACTCTTTGGGTGTCAATCACATAGCGATGTGAACTAGATTATAGACTCTAGTAAACCCTTTGGGTATTAGTCACATGGAGATGTGAACTAATCGCATAAAGATGTGAACTAGATTATTGACTCTAGTGCAAGTGGGAGACTGAAGGAAATATGCCCTAGAGGCAATAATAAAGTTATTATTTATTTCCTTATATCATGATAAATGTTTATTATTCATGCTAGAATTGTATTAACCGGAAACATGATACATGTGTGAATACATAGACAAACAGAGTGTCACTAGTATGCCTCTACTTGACTAGCTCGTTGATCAAAGATGGTTACGTTTCCTAGCCATAGACAAAGAGTTGTCATTTGATTAAACAGGATCACATCATTAGGAGAATGATGTGATTGACTTGACCCATTCTGTTAGCTTAGCACTTGAGCATTTAGTTTGGTGCTATTGCTTTCTTCATGACTTATACATGTTCCTATGACTATGAGATTATGCAACTCCCGTTTATCGGAGGAACACTTTGTGTGCTACCAAACGTCACAACGTAACTGGGTGATTATAAAGGTGCTCTATAGGTGTCTCCGAAGGTACCTATTGGGTTGGCGTATTTCAAGATTACGATTTATCACTCCGATTGTCAGAGAGGTATATTTGGGCCCACTCGGTAATACACATCACTTAAGCCTTGCAAGCATTGCAACTAATGAGTTAGTTGCGGGATGATGTATTACGGAACGAGTAAAGAGACTTGCCAGTAACGAGATTGAACTAGGTATTGAGATACCGACGATCGAATCTCGGGCAAGTAACATACCGATGACAAAGGGAACAACGTATGTTGTTATGCGGTTTGACCGATAAAGATCTTCGTAGAATATGTAGGAGACAATATGAGCATCCAGGTTCCGCTATGGGTTATTGACCGGAGACGTGTCTCGGTCATGTCCACATAGTTCTTGAACCCGTAGGGTCCGCACGCTTAAAGTTCGATGGCGGTTATATTATGAGTTTATGCGTTTTGATGTACCGAAGGTAGTTCGGAGCCCCGGATGTGATCACGGACATGACAAGGAGTCTCGAAATGGTCGAGACATGAAGATTGATATATTGGACGACTATATTCGGACACCGGAATGGTTTCGGGGGTTATCGGATATATACCGGAGTACCGGGGGGTTACCGGAACCCCCCGGAGGTTAATGGGCCTCATGGGCCCAATTTGTGGAAGAGGAGAGGCAGGCCAAGGGACAGCGGCGCGCCCCTCCCCTCCCTAATCCGAATTGGACTAGGAAGGGGGCAACAACCCCCCTTTCCTTTCTCCCTCTTTCTCCTTCCCTCTCCTCTCCTACTCCAACATGGAAAGGGGGGAGTCCTACTCCCGATGGGAGTAGGACTCCTCATGGGGCGCGCCAAGGGTGGCCGGCCCCCTCCCCCTCCTCTACTCCTTTATATACGGGGAGGGAGACACCCCCTAGAGACACAACAATTGATCTCTTGGATCTCTTAGCCGTGTGCGGTGCCCCCCTCCACCATAATCCACCTTGGTCATATCGTAGCAGTGCTTAGGCGAAGCCCTGTGTCGGTAGAACATCATCATCGTCACCACGCCGTCATGCTGACGGAACTCTCCCTCAAAGCTCGGCTGGATCGGAGTTCGAGGGAAGTCATCGAGTTGAACGTGTGCAGAACTCGGAGGTGCCGTGCGTTCGGTGCTTGATCGGTTGGATTGTGAAGACGTACGACTACATCAACCGCGTTGTGCTAACGCTTCCGCTTTCGGTCTACGGGGGTACGTGGACACACTCTCCTCTCTCGTTGCTATGCATCACCATGATCTTGCGTGTGCGTAGGAATTTTTTTGAAATTACTACGTTCCCCAACAGACGCACTGCCACCTCGTCACTAACTCCGGCCGGTGCGTCGTCCCACGCTCTTCGCGCACCCACGGACGCATAGGCTGCGCTGCTCATGGCGCACGAGCTCCTACGCTACCATCTAGTCGACGACCTCTACGATGACTGGCTCGACCGCATCGCCGAGCTTGTCAGCGCCGCTGGGGCTCTCCTGCATCATCCCTTTCGCTACCTCGACCACCTCCAGCGGCGGGCGACGTCGCCCACGGAGCGCCTCCACCACCTCCACACCAAGACAACGCCATCGCACCAAGACGCACGGTCCCGCGGCGCGACCCGCCGCGCCGGGTGCCTGCGCACGAAGAAGGAAGCTGCCAAGAAGTCCGGGGCCACAAGGAAACGCTCCTGTGCATCCGGCACTGCTGCGTCAAGACTGTGCGCCGCCTGCGCTGGCGGCGCGTGGATATCAAGGTCAGGCCCTGCCTCCACGACGGGCTCCGGTGACCACAGCAAGTTGCCGCGCCTTCACTCCCGAGCTGCACAGCGTCGTCTAGCCCGGCAAGTTCAAGCCAGACCTGCCTCCGCGCTACGACAGCACCCCCGACCCTGTGGAGTTCCTACAGCTCTATGAGCTAAGCATCGAGGCAGCCAACGACGATGAAAAGGTCATGGCGAATTGGTTCCCTATGGCCCCCAAAGATGGAGAGCACTCATGGCTCCTGAACCTGCCCGTGGGATTGATCTCCTCCTGGGGCGAGATGCGCGAGCGTTTCACCGCCAACTTCCAGGGCACTCACAACCGCCGCCGGCCACAGGTGACCTACGGTGCATCAAGCAGCAGTCGGGGGAAACTCCACAGAAGTACATCCGGCGCTTCAACAACGTTCGCCTCAGGATCTCCAAGGTGACATCATCTCCGTGTTCTCCGATGGCGTCCGTGACATTAACATGAAGAAGGAACTCGCCATCCACGAGGAGCTATGCACGGCCCTGGAAATGTTCAACATGGCAACCAAGTGCGCGAGAGCCGAGGAAGGGCGCCTTTCCCTCCTCGAGCTCCCAGCTGCCGGTCAGGAGGACAAGAAGGCCAAGAGCAAGGACGTGAAGCGCAAGGGGGCTACCGTGCTTGCAGCAGAGCTGAAGACGAAACGCGGCCGCGACCACCCCAAGTTGTCCAAGGCCAGCCGTCCATTCTACGCCTTCCACAACGTCCACAGCCACAACACTAACGATTGCCAGGAGCTCAGGGCCACCCGCAATGGGCGCTTCGGTCGGTGCCCCGAGCGCAACGACCGAGGCCACGACCGAGGAGGAGGATGAAGTGGAGGACGCTAGGACGACCATGGCCCCCACCAGGAGTGGCGCGACCAGCCTCGTGAGGACCACTGGCAGGACCCGCCTTGCGAGGGTGCCTGGAGGGAGCAGCCTCGTGAGGACCACCCTCAGGGCAACGCCGGCCTCCCTCCGCTGCCACCACCGCCAAGGAGGAACGACGACCATCATCAGGACGAGGGGGCTGAGGGCTTCCAAGAGCCTCGTGCCATCGCCTGCATCTTGGGTGGTGCTCAAGCCCCAGCCTCTCAGCGTATCTTCAAGCAGTTTGCTCGTGAGGTGAACGCAGACCTTCCCAGGCTCGAGGCCACATGCCCGCTCAGGTGGTCCAAGTGCGCCATCACCATCAGCTCGGCGGGCCAGCTCAAGCGCGCGACAACCGTCGGCGTCCTTCCGATGCTCTGCTCACCCGTCATCAACAACGTTCAAGTCACCAAGACCCTCATTGATGGTGGCGCAGGGCTCAACGTCATGTCCGTCGAGACGTTCGACAGCCTTCAGGTGCCATACGATCAGCTACAGCCTACCAAGCCTTTCTCAGGAGTGACCGACGGCTCCACCACCCCGATAGGGCAGGTTCGCCCCCTATCACCTTCGGCCAGCATGCCAACTACTGCACCGAGCTCATCGACTTCGACGTCGCCAACATCCACCTGCCGTACAATGCCATCCTTAGGTATCCAGCCTTGGCCAAGTTTATGGCAGTGACTCACCACGGCTACAATGTCCTCAAGATGCCAGGGAGCGGCGGCGTCATCACGGTTCCGTGTGAAGAAAGAGATGCGATGTGCTCCCACGAGCGTGCCTACCAGGCTGCAGCAGTTGAAAACCCCGACAATGAAGGCACCCTATACCCTCCTGAAGCCATCCCCAATAAGAAGAAGCAGCTACTCCACCCAGGGCCTCAGGAGAGCGGCGTTTCCAGCGGTACCACCTCAGGACCTGCACCCGCAGATGGGGGGGCTCCCTTCCTCGCATAGGAAGGTGCGCCCGGCGCCCTCCTCGGACTAGGATCGGGGGCTCTCTTCTGGAGGGCCTTAGACCTAGTCAACATCACGAGGGAGGCGCTCGGGCACCACATGGAGGCGTGCTTCGCATCATGCTTCCCTCAAGATGGCACGAGGCGTGGAGCGCCCAGTGCTCAGGAGTTCATCACCAAGGCGATCCAGGAGCTTCAAGAGGCAAGGGACGTATGCGGCGACCGCTGCCCACCACCCAGCGCAGCTCCCCATCCTGGCGAGGATGGCGGGCTGCGCGTCTGCGTCGACATTCCAGGGCTCAACAGGGCCGCATCTCAGGGTCGTTTCTGGCCTTCGTGTGTTGGACGGTGTTAGGGTCCACCTCAAAGCTATGTTCGCATGCCATTTGGCTTGCCGAGCATGGCTGTCACCTTCCAGCGCCATCTGCGGAGCATCTTGGAGGCTCAGGAGGCCAGGCATCACGCTGTCCTGGAAGAAATTGCGACGATTCTTCAAGAGCCACCTGGTCCTGCGGAACCTCCCGAGGCTCGGGACCCTGGCGGCTCATGAGGAACAACTCTTCGACATGCATCTTCAGCTACTCCAACACCGCTCTAGCTACGGTATCAGGTGACTCTTTCCAGTTCATTCAATTGGGGGCGCCCCTCGGGCAGCATCATTCCCAAGTCGCACGGGCATGTCCCTGCGACGTGTATCCTTTTGCATCTCTAGCTTACTTTGATGGGGGAGCCCCTCGGGCTGCATCATCCCCAGGCCGCATGGGTCTATCCCTGTAGCATGTATCATTCCTGCATCTATCTAAACTAACCTGCCTCTTTGCTTGAGTCGTTCTATGATTATCACCTGCTTATCTGGTACTTCGATACCCACCCGCGACCGCCCTCGTTACCACGGGAGTCGCGTGTCGGTTGTGTTTCTTTAGGATTCCTTGCATGAGTAGGCTAGGCACGGTCTATGCTCGGGTCCTTCCCTGCAGCGTCGATAAATCCCACGACTAAGCTCTGTCTGGCAGGCTGGCCCCGTTCACGTCACCTCCTGGGGTCATTGGTGTATGGCCTTCTCATGTGATCGCCTCAGGAAATTCGTTCGGCGCAGGTTGCCTAACCATCTTGCAGGACCGCTGAAGCTACCAAGAACCAAGACCAGGCGCAACCCGCCTTGAGGTAGGGCCTCGTGAGTCTCGTGCTGGCTCACGAGTGCCCAGACACACCTCGTCTAGCCCTGCCGTGCAAGCCACGTGTCAGGGCGGGGTTGTACACGCCCCGGGGGCTCCACTCAGAGGGAGCCCTCACCCACGCACCAGTGGAAGCAACATGCTCCGCGCTAGCAGTCGACATGGTTGAGGAGCGACTATGCCCGTGCAAGTGCGGAAGCGCTACGCTCCGCGCTGGTGATAAACAACTGAGGGTGGCCCCCTGGCCGTACCAACCTCAGGGAGCCACTCGGCTCAGTGTCCAGCCTCACCGCAGCGCTTCCCCCTTGGGAGGGTCGCGCGAGGGGGCTGGGCATGGGGGCTACGCTCAGGCCTCGCCTAGTGTATGCTGCCCTGCCAGGTCCCTCAGACCTGGTCGTCACGCACCCCTACCGAGCGAGGACCTTGACGAGGGCAGGTATGAAGGTTTGTTTGAGCGTCAAGGGGACTCTTGAGCATCATGACTCAGGAACCTAACTGGCCACGTAGCCCCTCACTCCTTGGTCCCGTCCTGGTGATCCAGACGGCCCTACGGCGGCTGAGGTATGCGCGGGGTCGGGCCCTGCCGCCATACAACCCTAAGGCCTATTTCTGCATCTCCTTCCCGCAAGCCGTTTGCACGTCAAGGGGGACTCCTGAGCATCGCAACTCAGGAGCCTAACTGCCATGTAGCCCATCCTGGTGATCCGGACGGCCCAACGGCGGCTGAGGTATGCGCGGGGTCGGGCCCTGCCGACGTAGAACATCAAGCGAACGGGAAGGAAATCGCGGAACCTAAATAAATCATTACACATCATAATGTTCCTTGATACGTCTCCAACGTATCTATAATTTTCTATTGTTCCATGCTATTATATTATCTGTTTTGGATGTTTAAAGGGCTTTAATATACCCTTTTATATTATTTTTGGGACTAACCTACTAATCAAAGGTCCAATGCAAATTGCTGTTTTTTTTGCCTATTTCAGTGTTTCGCAGAAAAGGAATATCAAACGGAATCCAAACGGAATGAAACCTTCAGGAGAGTTATTTTTGGAACAAATGTGATCCAGGAGACTTGGAGTTGACGTCAAGAAAGAAGAGAGGAGGCCACGAGACAGGGAGGCGCGCCCCCACCCTCGTGGGCCCCTGCAGCTCCATTGACGTACTTGTTCCTCCTATATACACACATATACCCCGAAAACATCCATGAGCACCACGAAACCCTATTTCCACCGCCGCAACCTTCTATACCCGTGAGATCCCATCTTGGGGCCTTTTTCGGCGCACTGCTGGAGGGGGAATCGATCACGGAGGGCTTCTACATCAACACCATAGCCTCTCCGATAATGTGCGAGTAGTTTACCACAGACCTTCGGGTCCATAGTTATTAGCTAGATGGCTTCTTCTCTCTCTTTGGATCTCAATACAAGGTTCTCCTCGATTCTCTTGGAGATCTATTCAATGTAATTCTTTTTTGCGGTGTGTTTGTCGAGATCCGATGAATTGTGGGTTTATGATCAAGATTATCTATGAACAATATTTGATTCTTCTCTGAAATCTTTTACGCATGATTTAAATATCTTTGCAAGTCTCTTCGAATTATCAGTTTGGTTTGGCCTACTAGATTGATCTTTTTTACAATGGGAGAAATGCTTAGCTTTGGGTTCAATCTTGCGGTGTCCTTTCCCAGTGACAGCAGGGGCAGCAAGGCACATATTGTATTATTGCCATCGAGGATAAAAAGATGGGGTTTATATCATATTGCTTGAGTTTATCCCTCTACATCATGTCATCTTGCCTAATGCGTTACTCTGTTCTTATGAACTTAATACTCTAGATGCATACTGGATAGCGGTTGATGTGTGGAGTAATAGTAGTAGATGCAGAATCATTTCGGTCTACTTGTCGTGGACGTGATGCCTATATACATGATCATGCCTAGATATTCTCATAACTATGCGCTTTTCTATCAATTGCTCGACAGTAATTTGTTCACCCACCATAGAATTTGCTATCTTGAGAGAAGCCACTAGTGAAACCTATGGCCCCCGGGTCTATTCTCCATTATATTGTTCTCTCGTCAACAAGCTATTTCTATCGCCGTTTATTTTGCAATCTTTATTTTCCAATCTATACAACAAAAATACCAAAAATATTTATCGTATTATCTTTATCAGATCTCACTTCCGTAAGTGACCGTGAAGGGATTTACAATCCCTTTATCACGTTGGTTGCGAGGTTCTTGTTTGTTTGTACAGGTACGAGGGACTTGCGTGTAGTCACCTACTGGATTGATACCTTGGTTCTCAAAAACTGAGGGAAATACTTATGCTACTGTGCTGCATCACCCTTTCCTCTTCAAGGGAAAACCAACGCAAGCTTAAGAGGTAGCATTCCTTAACACCAAACGAAAGTTTTAACGCCTCCACGAGGCACGTCACTTGTTGCAGGGAAGCTCGCAGGAAAGTAAAAGCAGCAAGGAGAACTATCACCTGCGAGCTGGCCTCCTCTTCAGTCTTGGGAGCCATCACCAGGAAGTGTCCGCTCATCGGCAGCGCTGCCATCACCTGTGTCGTTGGCCTTGGTCGCAGGATCGGCGGCGCCATCAGCTGGAGGTGCGGTGTCGATGGCAAGGAACTTCTTCAATAGGGCCTCCACCTGGTCCTTCACGGCTTCGGTAGCGGCTGTGCATCACCCTTCCTCTATGGGATCGAGCAGCTTGTCAAGGTCGGCGTCAGGATCATGAAGATAGAGATGGCTGAAGACGCGTGTCAGGGCGGATGAGGAGAGCGCGGGGGCTTCCCCCTCCACCAGGGGACCGATTCCGTCGGCAACACCCTCGAGCGCCATTACAAGATGAGGGAGCAGCTGGGCAGGGCCTTCATCATCGGTCGCCAGCGGCTTCTCCAAGCCCTTCTCATAGAAACCCTGCAGCACCGCATGGAACCTCTCCTCAAGATATCTGAAGGTAGTGCGGTCCTCGGCAAGAACCTTCGCCTTGGCCTCCAGCTGGGCCTTCTCCCCCGCCACCTTCTTCTCCAGCTCCTCCAGGCGGCTGCGTTCTGTGGCCTGCGCCCTCGCTGACTGCTCCAGCTCGGCGTCACGACTGGTAACAGCATCGTCTCGGGCCTTCATCTTCTCCTCCTCAGCTTTGCGACCGCGGGCCTCAGCCGCGCGCTCGTTGTGCATGGTCTCCAGCTCGGCTTCCATCGACCGGAAGCGCTCCTTGGTAGCCTCGACGTCCTTCAGAACCACCTCACGGGCGGCCGCGGCTTGGTTAATGGCTCGCTTGTCCTCCTCAGAAGCTGCCACGGCCTGGCCCAATGCCGCCCTGACAGACGCGTCGGAGTGCAGTCAACCCGAGATCAGCCCCAGGCACCCCGCCACCAAGCGACGGTCGGCGCCTTGAAGATCATCCCACAGCCAGGTCAGCGCGGAAAGGGCCTCCCCCAGAGCATCAGGTGCGTCAGAGGGATCATGTGCCAGCGACATAACAGGAGGAGGAGGAGGAGGCAGCGTTACCGCCGCGGCTTGTGCGCTAGCAGTAGCGGAAGAAGGAACCAGGGGCCCCTGAGCCATTGAAACATCAGCAGGCGAGCTGGGGGTAGGTACCTCTAGAGCCGGCTTGGCGGTGGAGATCTTCTCCTAAGGCCGGTCCACCAGGCCTCACGAGGAGGACCGAGCTTGAGAGGCATGGGCATCTTCGCCACCCTTCCGCGCTGGAGGAGGCACGACCACGACAGGCTGCTGGGTCATAGAAGGCATGGGCGCCCCTTCCTTCTTATTCTTCGCCGCTGACGTTGGCCTGGCAGAGCAAGGAAGGGCGTCAAGCTAGAAAGGCTGACTCCCGAGGGGCAGAGATGTCTATGCAAGGGGCACCTCGCAAGGAGCGCGTGACGTGAGCCATGACGACCAAGGCCAGGCGGGCGCCAGCAGGCGCAGAGTACCTGTTGCCTCTTTGGTGCTAAAGGGGCAAGCGCAGGTGAGGATTCCCGAGGCATCAGGAAAAGGTTTCCATATTGGTGCAACAGAACCAAGACCAGCAGGACGGCAGGACGGAGGTCACCGCGGAGCCCACGACGGCGTCACCACCAGGGCGTTTGGCAGGCGAAGACCACCTTTTGTCGGGATAGCTTGTACTAGTTGCCCCCCTTCAAATTGGACGTTGTGGGATCTCTTCCCGCCTAATATTTGGGAAGAGGACCAGGGCCTCTATAAATAGGACTAGCCACCACCATAGGTGGAGGGGACCATCCGCACACACACAAGCTCATCAAGATCAAGAACACCTCTCCTCGGGAGACTGTTCATCCCTTGTACTCGTTCATCCTCAGCCTACAAGGCAATCCACCACACCACACTAGAGTAGGGTATTACACCATGATGGTGGCCCGAACCAGTATAAACTCTTATGTCCCTTGTTCTTCGGGTTTGGCGAGCTAGGCCTAGAGATCGTTGCGAGAGTGGGCTCACGGGGGAGAGAGATCTCCGTGCGCACCCAGTGTTCGAACCTCAAGGGTTTGCCGGAACTCGTAATCCGATAGTATCCACACATGTATCAAGTTTCCGGTTAATACAATTCTAGCATGAATAATAAACATTAATCATGATAGAAGGAAATGTAAAATAACAACTTCATTATTGCCTCTAGGGCATATTTCCTTCAGTCCCCCACTTGCACTAGAGTCAATAATCTAGTTCACATCTTTATGTGATTAACACCCATAGTTCACATCGCCATGTGACCAACACCCAAAGGGCTTACTAGAGTGAATAATCTAGTTCACATCGCTATGTGATTAACACACAAAGAGTACTAAGGTGTGATCATGTTTTGCTTGTGAAAGAAGTTTAGTCAACGGGTCTGCCACATTCAGATCCGTATGTATTTTGCAAATTTCTATGTCTGCAATGCTCTCAAATTCAGAACTACTCAACTAGCATGACTCTAATATTACCATCCTCATATCTCAAAACAATCATCAAGTATCAAACTTCTCATAGTATTCAATGCACTCTATATGAAAGTTTTTATTATATCCCTCTTGGATGCCCATCATATTAGGACTAAATTCATAACCAAAGAAAATTACCATGCTGTTTAGAACTCTCAAAATAATATAAGTGAAGCATGAGAGTTCATCTATTTCTATAAAATAAAACTACCACCATGCTCTAAAAGGATATAAGTGAAGCACTAGAGCAAATGACAAACTACTCCGAAAGATATAAGTGAAGATCAATGAGTAGTCGAATAATTATGCAACTATGTGAAGACTCTAACATTTAAGAATTTAAGATCTTGGTATTTTATTCAAACAGCAAGCAAAGCAAAATAAAATGACATCTAAGAATAGCAAACATCATGTGAAGAAGCAAAAACTTAGGATCAACCGATACTAACCGATAGTTGTTGAAGAAGAAAGGTGGGATGCCAACCGGGGCATCCCCGAGCTTAGATGCTTGAGACTTCTTGAAATATTATCTTGGGGTGCCTTGGTAATCCCCAATCTTGAGCTTTTGTGTCTCCTTAATTCCTCTCATATCACGGTCTCCCTAAATCTCAAAAGTTTCATCCACACAAAACTCAACAAGGACTCGTGAGATAAGTTAGTATATACCATTGCAAAAACCTTATCATACTCTACTGTAGCAAATCACTAAAATTATTATTCAACATTGCATACTAAACGCCTCTTCATATTTAATATTCCTATCCTCAAATAGAAACATTAAAGAAGCAAACATATGCAAACAATGCAAACATAACAGCAATCTGCTTAAACAGTACAGTCTGTAAAGAGTGCAGCAATATCCATACTTCCCTAGCTCCAAAAATTATGAAAGAAAATTCTCAATGTAGTAAATTTATCAGATCTTAATATGCAAAAGGTTTCAACATTTTATCACATTCTGACTTTTCTAGGGAATTATTGCAACAGCGGTAAACTTTCTGTTTTCAAACAGCAACATGTGGACTTCTAAAATAGGCATAGTAAAGGCTATCAATGCCACTTTTATTGAAATAAAAGATGCAAAACATTGTTATAAATAACAGAAATAAAATCTTAACAAAATAAATTGACACTCCAAGCAAAACACATATCATGTGGTGAATAAAAATATAGCTCCAAGTAAAGTTACCGATGAACGAAGACGAAAGAGGGGATGCCTTCCGGGACATCCCCAAGCTTAGGCTCTTGGATATCCTTGAATATTACCTTGGGGTGCCTTGGGCATCCCCAAGCTTAGGCTCTTGCCACTCCTTATTTCATAGTCCATCGAATCCTTACCCAAAACTTGAAAACTTCACAACACAAAACTTAACAGAAAACTCGTAAGCTCCGTTAGTATAAGAAAATAAATCACCACTTCAAGGTACTGTAATGAACTCATTCTTTATTTATATTTGCGTTAAACCTACTGTATTCCAACTTCTCTATGGTTTATAAACTATTTTACTAGCCATAGATTCATCAAAATAAGTAAACAACACATGAAAAACAGAATCTGTCAAAAACAGAACAGTCTGTAGTAATCTGGATCAAACGTATATTCTGGAACTCATAAAATTCTCAAATAAATTTCTGGACGTGAGGAATTTATCTATTAATCATCTGAAAAAATAATTAACTAAATAGCACTCTCCAAATAAAAATGGCAGCAATTATCGTGAGCGCTAAAGTTTTTGTTTTTTACAGCATGATCAACAAGACTTTCCCCAAGTCTTCCCAAAGGTTCTACTTGGCACAAACACTAATTAAAAGCATAAAACCACATATAAACAGAGGCTAGATGAATTATTTATTACTAAATAGGAACAAAAAGCAAGGAACAAAAACAAAGTTGGGTTGCCTCCCAACAAGCGCTATCGTTTAACGCCCCTAACTAGGCATGATGATTTCAATGATGCTCACATAGAGGATAAGAATTGAAACATAAAGAGAGCATCATGAAGAATATGACTAGCACATTTAAGTCTAACCCACTTCCTATGCATAGGGATTTTTTGAGCAAACAACTTGTGGGAACAATAATCAACTTGCATAGGAAGGTAAAACAAGCATAACTTCAAAACTTTAAGCACATAGAGAGGAAACTTGATATTATTGCAACTCCTACAAGCATATCTTGCTCCCTCATAATAATTTTCAGTAGCATCATGAATGAATTCAACAATATAACCAGCACCTAAAGAATTCTTTTCATGATCTAAAAGCATAGAAATTTTATTACTCTCCACATAAGCAAAATTCTTCTCATTCGGAATAATAGTGGGAGCAAACTCAACAAAATAACTATCATGTGAGGCATAATCCAATTGAAAACTAAAATCATGATGACAAGTTTCATGGTTATCATTATTCTTTATAGCATACAATTCATCACAATAATCATCATAGATAGCAACCTTGTTCTCATAATCAATTGGAACCTCTTCCGAAATAGTGGATTCATCACAAAATAAAGTCATGACCTCTCCAAACCCACTTTCATCAATATAATCATCATAAATAGGAGGCATGCTTTAATCATAATAAATTTGCTCATCAAAACTTGGGGGACAAAAATATCATCTTCATCAAACATAGCTTCCCCAAGCTTGTGGCTTTGCATATCATTAGCATCATGGATATTCAAGGAATTCATACTAACAACATTGCAATCATGCTTATCATTCAAATATTTAGTGCCAAACATTCTAATGCATTCTTCTTCTAGCACTTGAGCACAATTATCAGAATCCTTATTCTCACGAAAGACATTAAAAAGATGAAGCATATGAGGCATCCTTAATTCCATTTTTTTTAGTTTTCTTTTATAAACTAAACTAGTGCTAAAACAAGAAACAAAAAGATTTGATTGCAAGATCTAAAGATATACCTTCAAGCACTCACCTCCCCGGCAACGGCGCCAGAAAAGAGCTTGATGTCTACTACACAACCTTCTTCTTGTAGACGTTGTTGGGCCTCCAAGTGCAGAGGTTTGTAGGACAGTAGCAAATTTCCCTCAAGTGGATGACCTAAGGTTTATCAATCCGTAGGAGGCGTAGGATGAAGATGGTCTCTCTCAAGCAACCCTGCAACGAAATAACAAAGAGTCTCTTGTGTCCCCAACACACCCAATACAATGGTAAATTGTATAGGTGCACTAGTTCGGCGAAGAGATGGTGATACAAGTGGTATATGGATAGTAGATATAGGTTTTTGTAATCTGAAAATATAAAAACAGCAAGGTAACTAATGATAAAAGTGAGCACAAACGGTATTGCAATGCGTTGAAACAAGGCCTAGGGTTCATACTTTCACTAGTGCAAGTTCTCTCAACAATAATAACATAATTGGATCACATAACTATCCCTCAACATGCAACAAGAGTCACTCCAAAGTCACTAATAGCGGAGAACAAACGATGGTAGTACGAACCACCTCAAAGTTATTCTTTCCATCAATCTGTTGGGCTATTCCTATATGTCACAAACAGCCCTAGAGTTCATACTAGAATAACACCTTAAGACACAAATCAACCAAAACCCTAATGTCACCTAGATACTCCAATGTCACCTCAAGTATCCATGGGTATGATTATACGATATGCATCACACAATCTCAGATTCATCTATTCAACCAACACATAGAACCTCAAAGAGTGCCCCAAAGTTTCTACCGGACAATCAAGACGAAAATGTGGGCCAACCCCTATGCGTAGGTTCATGGGCGGAACCTGCAAGTTGATCACCAAAACATACATCAAGTGAATCACGTGATATCCCATTGTCACCACAGATACGCACGGCAAGACATACATCAAGTGTTCTCAAATCTTTAAAGACTCAATCCGAAAAGATAACTTCAAAGGGAAACTCAATCCATTACAAGAGAGTAGAGGGGGGAGAAAACATCATAAGAACCAACTATAATAGCAAATCTCGCAATACATCAAGATCGTACCACCTCAAGAACACGAGATAGAGAGATCAAACTCATAGCTACTGGTACATACCTCGGCCCCGAGGGTGAACTACTCCCTCCACCTCATGAGGAGCACCGGGATGACGAAGATGGACACCGGAGAGGGATTACCCCCTCTGGCAGGGTGCCGAAACGGGTCTAGATTGGTTTTCAGTGGCTACGGAGGCTTCTGGCGGCGGAACTCCCGATCTATTGTGCTCCTCGATAGTTTTAGGGTATATGGATATATATAGGCGGAAGAAATACATCAGGAGAGCCACAAGGGGCCCACAAGGGTGGAGGGCGCGCCCAGGGGGTGGGCGCGCCCCCTGCCTCATGCTTCCTTGTTGCTCCCCTGACGTGCACTCCAAGTCTTCTTGTATTCCTTTCTTTCCAAAAATAACTTTTCCGAAGGTTTCATTCCATTTGGACTCTGTTTGATATTCCTTTTCTGTGAAACATTGAAACAAGGGGAAAACAGAAACTGGCACTGGGCTCTGGGTTAATAGGTTAGTCCCAAAAATCTTATAAAATAGCATATAAATGGATATAAAACATCAAAGGTTGATAATTTAATAGAATGGAACAATCAATAATTATAGATACGTTGGAGACGTATCAGGGCTGCATAAGCTCTCACCCATGTGGGAGGGTCCGCTCAAGGTCGTCCACGTCACCAGGCCTGGCGTCGCGCGCCTGGAAACGCAGGACGGGGTACCCGTCCAGAACGCCTGGAACATCCAACACCTCTGGAAGTTCTACCCATGAAGAAAGGCCCAGTGCCTATGAAGAAAGTCCCATCGCCTGTGAAGAAGGCCCGGTGCCTGTGAAGAAAGGCCCAGTGCCTCTGAAGCAAGGCTCTGTTCCTGTGAAGAATCGCCGCCCGTGACACTCTCACGTAATAATGAGTGGGATTGTACACGCCGTGGAGCCTTGGGAGTGCCGCCCTTGGGCCTCTGGGGCTCCCTCCCACGCCCAGTGGCAGCACTTAGCTCCGCGCTGGTGATAAGACATCGAAGACTAGACTAGTTGCCGGACGTGGCTTTTCATTTGCTTTCCGAAGTTAGATCGCCCCTCTTTTAATTGAAATTTGCTTTCTGGTGTCTCTTGCTGGTCCCGTTTTATCACTTTCTGCCTCTGTTTCTGCCTTCGCCTCTTTGGTC
Organism: Triticum urartu; assembly: GCF_003073215.2. NCBI lineage: Eukaryota > Viridiplantae > Streptophyta > Magnoliopsida > Poales > Poaceae > Triticum > Triticum urartu. Next base: position 569,314,166 of record NC_053026.1, on the reverse strand, counting down.
GACCCGTACTCTCCCTCACGTCCCTCGCGAGGGGGCTTAACAGGTATCTTCGTGAGTTTCCTCCTTCTATCTTTTTGCGAGGCACCCTCGTTCGAGCCCACAAGCTGGCGCACCTCTCCTAATCCGTGCCCCACGGGTATCGCGACGCGAAGCGCCGGGTCAAGGCCAGCGGCGCTTATGACCAAGCCCTGGGTGAACGATAAACCTCTTGACGAATTTTTTGCAGTTCCTAAGCGCATATCAGGTCAAGGAGGCATCGACAGGTACCAGGAAGCAAGCTCCTCGTGAGGAGGAAGCCACTCAAAACAAATCGAGCTAAGTTATCCCTACATAAAACGATGATGTCGCGACACAACATAGGAACGGCAAACACAACATAACAATTAAGATCATAGTTCGATACACGCCCCTTCAGGGCCCATTCTGGTTTCTTTCTGATACCGAAAGGAAAAGAGGAACAAAATAGAAGCGGCGCCTACAGCGGTCCACGGGGGCAGGCCCCAGCGCCTTCCTGAGCTCAGCCGGACCCCTCCTCACGCTTCCCGGAGGCGCGGTGACGAGACAACCTGCCACTTTCTTCGAAGCGGGCACAACGGCGTGGCGACTGGTCGTAGCCGCCACTACTGGAGCTGTCACTGGGGGAAGAGCTGCCATAGCCGGACGAGACGCGGTCAGCACCAAGGGCAGGGTTGCCCTCATCCTCCCTCGTCGCGGCCGTCGCCAAGGCCGAGCACCTCCTCGCCGTCGTTCACCATGGGGAAGCACCTGGCGCGACGACCATCTTCCCCAAACACCCTCACATAGAGGGTCACGTCGCTGTCGTACTTGAAGTGGAGGGTGCACCGCCTTCCCAGACCGCACGCGTGGGCGAACGTCTGCCAACCGCGGGCAAGAGCTATATTGCCTGCGGCGGAGACCTCGACCGCGACCCGGGAAGCCCTGCTACAGCAGCCGTCTGCCTGTAGCCAAAGCCGGTTGGACCTGAGGCCGGCAGCTCATCGGTGAAGAAGCGCGGGAGCTGAAGCCAGTTGCCGACCGGGTTCGCCGACCAGACGACGAACTCCCGCAGCATCTTCGCCGAGTGGTAGCGCGGCCGGGGAGGTCGCGCGACCACGGCACATCTCCCCTTGTTAGCAGGACCGCCATGACCAGAGTGACCCTTGCCCCGCGAAGTGGCACCACCACGGCTGCGCGGGGCCGTGGTGGGGTTGCGGTGTGCTTGCATGGAGGGCCGCGTCCACAGTCAGGCACCGGAGAGCCAGGCCCCTCGCGAGGGGCCTTCCCCTTCTCTGCGACAGTGAACCTCGTCGATGGCGCCATTGGTAGCAGTAGAGGAGCAAGTAAGGAGAAGAAGCGGAAGAGGCAGAGGAAAGATGGGCGACGGGGGCTCCGCCCTCCTCCAATTTCTACCAGGAGGAGGCCAACCAGCACCCCCCACGATCACAGGTAATGATGGTCTTCCATGCATGTCACAGGGACTTGTCAAGTCGAGCAGTTGCCGAGGCAACATGGGGAAGCGGAGACGCCCATATCCAATCAACCGCCACACGTCGACTAAGGCCGCAGGCTATTGGGGCCCGCGGCGCTCCGCACCTGACCTTTGGCTTCGCCTCTAAGCCATTCCCGAGCGCGCCTTGGGCCCGGGGGCTACTGTCAGTGTTCTGGAATGGGGGTCCCCAGACTTGCCGGCCTGCGGCCCACGGCGTGGCTTTGCTACCAGGCCTGTACGGCCTATCTTCACCAGCAAAGACTCAAGACCCTCGCGAGGGGCCAAGCCTCGCGAGGCGGATGACGCAAGACCTCCACAGGAGCGGCCTCGCCAGGCGGACTCATGAGGGGCGGAGAGTTCAAGGCCAGGCAAACCTCGCGAGGTTCTAGTGAAGTGAGCCATGACGATCGAGACCAGGCGGGTGCCAGCACGTGCAGCATCCTTGTTTCCTCTTTGGTGCTAAGGAAGCAGGCGCAGGCGCGGAGTACCAAGGTGTCAAGCAAAGATTTTCATATCGTTGCAACGAGACCAAGACCAGAAGGACGTCAAGACAGAGGTCACCACGGAGCCCAAGGCGGCGTCATCACCAGAGCCTTTTGCACGCGAAGACCACTTTTGTCAGGATAAGTTGTCCTAGTTGTCCCCTTTCAAATTGGTCGTTGTTGGCTCCCTCCCAGCTCAATATTTGGGGAGAGGACCAGGGCCTCTATAAATAGGACTAGCCACCACCCTAGCTAGGAAGGTGAATCGAATCCTCACACACACAAGTTCGCCAAGCACAAGAACACCTAAACCTCAGGAGGCTGTTCTTCCCTTTGTACTGTTCATCCTCAGCCCAAGAGGCAATCCACCACCACCACACTGGAGTAGAGTATTACACCACAACGGTGGACCGAACCAATATAAATCGTGTGTCCCTTTGTGTCCTGAGTTTGTTGAGTTAGTTCGCAAGATCTTAGCTGAGTTAGGACGTGGATCGGTAGGGGGGAGATCTTCACGCGCACACCAGAGTTCGAACCTTAAGGGTTTTGCCGGAACCCGTGATCCGACAAATACTTTGATGTAAGAGAACTGTATGAGGATGGAATATGTAAGAAAAACAGGACGGCGTGACATATTGACAGCTACAATGTGTAAACTAAGTAGAAGGGTTTTAAAGAAAATAGAAGTAATGCAAGCTAGACACCATATGAAAGATGCAACCAATATCACCCTGCCTAGTTAAACGTGTCTTGTCATAAGTGGCATTTCTAAAAATTAGAAGCAGTACAACGTAGAAATCAATGCAAGATGCAACCACTATCAAACTGCCATGTTAAAAGCATCCAATCATGAGTGACTGATGCGGGATACACAACAACAGTACTTTGATGTAAGAACATGGTATGATTGATAGTTGCAGTGTATTCTAGACACGGAAAGGCATGTCATATGCACATGTATAACGTATAAACTCAGCAGGTGCAATTTAATCAAAATAGAAGAAATACAGGCTAGACAACATATGCAACATGAAACCAATTATCACATTGTCAACGTAGAGCAAGCACCTGCGATGGTGGAGTACGGGAGATGAACTCATCATGTAGACTTGGGACTTCAACTTAATTAGCAGTAGTGGTGGCAAATTTAGAGAGTCTTTGTTTGCGACAGTCCGGAGGACCACCAACATCCCCTAACTTACTCTTTTCCTTCCTATTTTCTGATATTGCCTTATGAAGTCAAAACCAAAAGAAGATGAATAAAATTAGCTCTACATAACTGCTTGATGCATGATACAGACGAACACTACTTTGATGTAAGGCAAGCGCAGGATAGGAGGATGGAATATATACAAAAAGAAGACAACATTGCATATTCAGACGTACGATAGGAGGAGGAAATGTGTATGAAAAACAGTAAGCAGAAGGCATTTCAACAAAATTAGAAGAAATGAAATCTAGGCACCATATGAACATGCAACCAATATCACTCTATCAGGTAAAAGGTGTCTCATCGTAAGTGCCATTTCAAGAAATTAGAAGTAGTACAAGCTACAAGACAATGCAAGATGCAACCTACATCACACTCCCTAGTTAAATGTGTCTTATGGGTAAGTGATCGTTGTAGGTATAAGTTGTAAGCTACACACATGCAATTCAACAAAATCAGAAGCAATACAAACTAGACATCATATGGAACACGCATCCACATATAATAGTTCCAAGTTAGAGCAAGCACCTGTGATGATGGAGTAGGGGAGATGTGCTCATCATCTACATGTATGTTCTAGAAACAGGAACAAGTGTCATATTCATAGGCATTATGTGTAAAGTAAGCAGATGCAATTCAGCAAAGTTAGAAGCAATACAAGCTAGACATCATACGCAACATGCAACCACATATAATAGTTCCAAGTTAGAGCAAGTACCTATGATGGTGGAGTAGGGGAGATGTGCTCATCATCTACACAACTACGTTGATTGTCCAGCCTTGTGTTGTCTTGCGAATCTTGTTGGTAGGATGGCGGAGTAGAATCTGTAGAGACCCTCTGTTCGAGTTGCTCCGAAGGACCACTTTCGGTGTCAAAACCGGTGGATCTCGGGTAGGGGGTCACGAACTGTGCATCTAAGGCGGATGGTAACAGGAGGCAGGGGACACGATGTTTTACCCAGGTTCGGGCCCTCTTGATGGAGGTAAAACCCTATGTCCTGCTTGATTTATTCTTGATAATATGGGTAATACAAAAGTTGATCTACCACAAGATCGAAGAGGCTAAACCCTAGAAGCTAGCCTATGGTATGATTGTCTGTTGTCCTACGGACTAAACCCCTCCGGTTTATATAGACACCGGAAGGGTCTAGGGTTACACAAGGTCGGTTACAAAGGAGCAGATATACATATCTGTATTGCCTAGCTTGCCTTCCACGCCAAGTAGAGTCCCATCCGGACACGGGACAAAGTCTTCAATCTTGTATCTTCATAGTCCAACAGTCCGGCCAAAGGATATAGTCCGGCTGTCCGGAGACCCCTAATCCAGGACTCCCTCAGTAGCCCCTGAACCAGGCTTCAATGACGATGAGTCCGGCGCGCAGTGTTGCCTTCGGCATTGCAAGGCGGGTTCCTCCTCTGAATACACCACATAAGAGTTTAAATATAAGGATAGTGTCCGGCCCTGCAAAATAAGTTTCACATACCACCATAGAGAGAATAATATTACCACAAATCTAATCTGTTGACACGTTTTGGCAGCATGACATCACGCCACGGCCCGGTAATTATTTGAACCGTTTTTCTTTAACCAACCCCGCACATAACACGAGGAGGTTTCTTGACACGTCTTGTCAAAGCAGAGATGGTGTTCTCCTTATTACGGGATTCTCATCAATACGGACGTGGGTAACCCAACCGTGCCTAGGACTCCTACATTTTAGGCAAGTCCCAAACGGCCACGAGGAGGACACTTGATATTCACCCTCTTTATAAAGGGACAAGGCTGTTACCTTTTTCCCTCCCGTGCTCAATCGAATCCCTCCCCCGCCTCGAGTTCTAACACCCAAAGCCAAGGTCAGGTGCTTCGGACCTTCAATCATGTCCTGATCCAGCCTTCAAGGCCGGTGGATGTCTTCCTCCGTCACGGAGGAGGACATCAAGAAGTTCAGGGAGGCCAGATATCTGACCGCCGAAATTTCGCATAGGCTACCCTCCCAAGGGCAGGTCGTCCCTACTCCCGAACCCAACGAGAGCGTTGTGTTCGTCTCCCACTTCCTTCGAGGACTAGGCCTTGCTCTGGATCCCTTTATCAGGGGTCTTATGTTCTATTACGGGCTGGATTTTCACGATCTGGCCCCGGACTCCCTTCTTCACATCTCGTCATTTATTGTCGTTTGTGAGGCCTTCCTCTACATTACCCCTCACTTCGGCTTGTGTCTCAAGACATTCAATGTGAAGCCAAAGATGGTCGAGGGACAGTACGCAGCGTGCGGAGGTGCTTTAATAAGCAAAATTGCCGATGCTCCATGGCCAAAGGGTTCCTTTCCAGAGGTGTCCGGATTGTGGCAACGAGAGTGGTTTTACGTCACAGCTCCCCGAAGTGCCAAGTGGGTAGCTGCCCCCACCTTTCGCTCGGGCCCTCCACCACAACTGATGTAATGGATCAGCAGGGGACTAAGCTGGGGTACAGCCAAGGACGTGCCAATACTGCAGAGCCGGATCCAAGATCTCTTTGAGGGAGATTTCAGTCTGGTTATGGTAATGCAAGTCATGCTGGTTCGTCGAATCCAGCCTTGCAAGCGTCGGCCCCTCCGTATGTGGGAATTCAACCCAGAAGGACCGCGCACTATTCAGAATTTCCTCGGCATGACGCACGAGGAGATGTACAAATCGTTCTTCAGACCCCAAATAGAGTGTCCGGACACCACCGAGGACGTGGGCCTGAGCAGCAACCGCACCGCTGCCCAAGTAAGTAATACCATGGCCAAACACACTGTCCTTTTATTTATCATGACATCATTCTGAAGAATCGCTCTTTGACCAGGACTGGATAACAAAGATTTGCCCCTATTTTTTCAATAATTGCGGTTTTGCCCAGCTCACTTCACTCGCCTTGTGTTTTTGCCCTTCCAGGGCGGTTCCGACCAATGAGCAGTCGCCATGTGGCGAACCATGATTGGTCGGAACCGTCCTGGAAGGGAAAAAACACAAGGCGAGTGAAGTGAGCTGGGCAAAACCGCAATTGTTGAAAAACTAGGGGCAAATCAGTCGAGTGTGACCCAACTAGGGGCACGAATGCAAAAATCCATTTTATTTATCATGACATCATCCTGAAGAATCGCTCTTTGACCTGGACGCTACTAAGAAAGATCATTACCCCTTACCTTTTATTGATCAAATGCTAGAAAGATTATGCAAACATACACACTATTGCTTTCTAGATGGTTATTCTGGTTTCTCTCAAATACCTGTGTCGGCTAGAGATCAATCAAAGACTACTTTTACATGCCCTTTTGGTACTTTTGCTTATAGACGTATGCCTTTTGGTTTATGTAATGCACCTGCTACCTTTCAAACATGCATGATGGCTATATTCTCTGACTTTTGTGAAAAGATTTGTGAGGTTTTCATGGATGACTTTTCCGTCTATGGTTCCTCTTTTGATGATTGCTTGAGCAATCTTGATCGAGTTTTGCAGAGATGTGAAGAAACTAATCTTGTCTTGAATTGGGAAAAGTGCCACTTTATGGTTAATGAAGGTATTGTCTTGGGGCACAAAGTTTCTGAAAGAGGTATTGAAGTTGATAAAGCCAAGGTTGATGCTATTGAAAAGATGCCATGTCCCAAGGACATCAAAGGTATAAGAAGTTTCCTTGGTCACGCCGGATTTTACAGGAGGTTCATTAAGGACTTCTCAAAAATTTCTCGGCCTCCTCGTTGGGTTTGACACTCTTACTTATCGAAAGGACTACGATAGACCCCCTATACTTGTGGGTCATCACCCTGCAACCAAATAACAAAGAGTCTCTTGTGTGCCCAACACACCCAATACAATGGTAAATTGTATAGGTGCACTAGTTCGGCGAAGAGATGGTGATACAAGTGGTATATGGATAGTAGATAAATGTATTTGTAATCTGAAATTATAAAAACAGCAAGGTAACAAGTGATAAAAGTGAGCATAAACGGTATTGCAATGATAGGAAATAAGGCCTAGGGTTCATACTTTCACTAGTGTAAGTTCCCTCAACAATACTAACATAATTGGATCATAAAACTATCCCTCAACATGCAACAAAGAGTCACTCCAAAGTCACTAATAGCGGAGAAAGAACGAAGAGATTATGGTAGGGTATGAAACCACCTCAAAGTTATTCTTTCCAATCAATCCGTTGGGCTATTCCTATAAGTGTCACAAACAGCCCTAGAGTTTGTACTAGAATAACACCTTAAGATACAAATCAACCAAAACCCTAATGTCACCTAGATACTCCAATGTCACCTCGAGTATCCGTGGGCATGATTATACGATATGCATCACACACTCTCAGATTCATCTATTCAACCAACACAAAGGACCTCAAAGAGTGCCCCAAAGTTCTACCGGAGAATCACGACGAAAACGTGTGCCAACCCCTATGCATAGGTTCCCAATGTCACGAAACCCGCAAGTTGGTCACCAAAACATACATCTAGTGGCACGTGATATCCCATTGTCACCACAGATATTCACGGCAAGACATACATCAAGTGTTCTCAAGTCTTTAAAGACTCAATCTGATAAGATTACTTCAAGGGGAAAACTCAATTCATTACAAGAGAGTAGAGGGGGGAAGAAACATCATAGGATCCAAATATAATAGCAAAGCTCGCGATACATCAAGATTGTATCACCTCAAGAACATGAGAGAGAGAGAGAGATCAAACACATAGCTACTGGTACATACCCTCAGCCCCGAGGGAGAACTACTCCCTCCTCGTCATGGAGGGCACCGGGATGATGAAGATGGCCACCGGAGAAGGATTGCCCCCTCCGGCGGGGTGCCGGAACGGGTCTAGATTGGTTTTCGGTGGCTACGGAGGCTTTTGGCGGCGGAACTCCCGATCTATCTTGCGTTCTGGCAGGACCCCAAAAATAATATGAAAGTGGATAATAAAGCCCAATATTGCCCAAAACAGTAGATAATATAGCATGGAGCAGTCAAAAATTATAGATACGTTGGAGACGTATCAGACGTGAAGCCGAAGATGGTCGAGGGGCAGTATGCAGCGTGCGGAGGCGCATTAATAAGCAAGATAGCAGGAGCTCCGTGGCCCAAAGGTTCCTTTCCAGAGGTGTCCGGATTATGGCAACAGGGGTGGTTTTATATCACAGCTCCCAGAAGTGCCAAGTGGGTGGTTGCCCTGCTTTCCGCTCAGGCCCTCCACCACAACTGATGTCATGGATTAACAGAGGGCTGAGCTGGGGTCCTGCCAAGGACGTGCCTGTACTGCAAAGCCGCATCCAAAATCTCTTCGAAGGGTCTGGATAACAAAGGCGAAGATGATTTGGTGTTCGGCCCCCCTTCCTGAGGGTTTGGAAAATTCGGTACTGGAAAAGATGCTCGAGCTAGCACCTTGCCCGGAGCCCTCAAAGGAAGGCAAAGGGGGGAATAATGAGGGCGAAAGCGGACCTCCATCGCTACCCATTCCGACCGAGGGAACGAGCGCCTCCGTGAGGGAGGATAACCGAGGGGAGGAATCGGCTCTCACCCCGGGGAAGGAAGAGGACTACCTCTGAAGATCCAGAAACCAGGGTTTCCAAGCGGGAGAAGAAATCTCCGCCGGAGGGTCCTGCCTTGGAGGGTGCTCTTGCCGCACAAAGTCCACGCGGGGATCAGCCCTCCAATGAGCTGTAAGTAATCAGAAAGTACTTTAATAGTTGAGATATACTAACTTGCCTCTGAGGAAAATAACCGAAATATTTATTGCAGTCGGATCTTAGCCCTTCTCAGCAGAGTCCATCTTCGGGGGATCTTCTTCCGGAGATGATGGAGAGCGAAACGCCTCCCCGGACTCCTCCGCTCAAGAAGCGGGCGACCTTGAAGTGTCATCACGGAGGGCCTCTCCAGATCTGGTGAGGCCAGAAGATAATCCTATAGTCACCCGAAGTCCCCAGCGTTCAGCTCTCGAAGAGGGCAAACAGAAGAGTCCGACACCGCCTGGTATGCGGTCGGACGTACTGAGAGAGCTGTTGGAGCGAGCGGCCCTCTCAGAAGAACACCATACATTGATGGGTACGGTGATGGAAAGGATCTCATCCGCCGAAAGCGGGTTGCATGATGCCTTTATGAGTCTACTGACAGGCTTTGAGGTACGTAAAATGGTGTACATTTGTGATGGTACCGCACATTTTTAGGTGTGCCCTGTGTAGATAGTAGCCCCTGAGACTCTGGTTGTCGCCGAGAACGGCGGCAAATAGAGGATCGTAGTCCCAGGCAATAACTGTACCGCTTTAATGTGCAGGTAGTGGGAGCTCCGGTGGCTAGCCAGACTCATGAATTTGCCGAACTGAAGCGGCAACTGGATGCGGCGGATGCCGACATCAAGCTTGTTAACAAGAGGCTTGATGAGGCACAGGGTAAGTGTTAATTTCTGGTGAATGCCACATAGTAAGAGCAGCATGATGCCAGTATCTTTAATATGTTGTGACTGCAGATGGAGCTGCCACCGTGGAAACCTTGCGGGTGGAACTTGCCCGAGCCAAAGAACAAGCAAGGATTAGTAATGCGGCTGCTTTGAAGGCGGTCGAAGAGTTGAAAGCCGAGAAGGCCGCGCATTGTGAGAGCAAAGAGCAGATGGCCAAGATGGCCATAGAATTAAAAGACACTGCCGACCGTTGCCAGGTCTTTGAAAAAGAGAACCGATTGAAGGCAGCGGACCTTGAAAAGGCCACGATGGCGAACAAAGACACACGCTCTGCTATGAGAGCGAAGAAGGAGGAGCTGCGTGAAGCCGGGGATATTATGGCTGGGAAGCTGTTCATGCTACGGAGAAAGTTCGGAGATCCACGGTATGCCCCTCTGGATCGGCTGTGGAGTTCGGCAGACGCATATATGGACTTGGCGGCGAGCGCTGCCGATGCAGCCAAATACTTCCAAGGTCAAACAGATCGTGAAGTGGACAAGCTGTTCTGGTCGCAATTCAATGTTCCAGAGCATCCGCTTCCATTGACTAATCAGCTAGCCGAATGGGCCGAACTGAATAGGTTGTCCGGACTCGCCCTGAGGTCTGTCGTGGATCAGCTGTGGCCGGAAAAGTCGAAACCGAACAGCTATTTCAGCTTAGTGCAGCAGTTCCTTGGTGCAGTGCCGCGCATCAATGCGATGAAGAGGTCGGCGTGTATAGAAGGCTTGCGGATGGCCCTTGCCCGTGTTAAAGCATACTGGGCAGAGATGTATGCTACCACTGTTGCGGCGCAGGGTTCGGCCATAGGCCGAGTGGCTGCCGAGCACTATTTCGAAGAGGTTCTCGAGGGTGCTCGTTTGATAGAGGCCCAGTGCTCGAAGAATATTATGTTTGAGTGACATGTATTCCCTTTGTAAACACAATGTTTTTATGAAATTTATTAAGGCTGTGTTTATACTTTTGCCTGAAAGTAATATGATGCCTCCTGTGCGGCCGTTTATGTATACATGTGTATAACCTGAAAGATTGCAGTCGTCGGCTTCAGCCCCCACGCATATAATGCGGAGGCGTTCGTAGAAGAAGCGTGTTCGCACTTAACCCAACGTCTTGGTCCTATTAAGGAGGTGATAGCGCAGCGAACGACGCAACCGGACTATAATGCTTTAACACTTTCACTTAGCCATAGGAGTTTGACGGTGGGGCTACTATATAGCCCCTGTTGGCTCTGCACTCTCCCGAATTCGGGGTGCGTACATGCCTGGCTGGGAAACGGCCCTTCGTTAAGGCGGAGGAATTCTAACATTCCGATAGGTCATCGAGTGGTTGACCAGTCTCACGCTATATCATGACAGTCAGTTTTCGGCTTTCTCTACTGAGGTGCTCGTCCGGATGACCCGAGGCACAATCGCAGTAGTTCTCCTAGTGCTACCTTAGCTGATAGAGTGGAACATAAGGTACCAAAACATAGGAGCCGGGCAAACCCAACATTTGACCAAAGACATGATTTGGAGTTGATGCATATAAGGCCAAACTCGCGACGCCGAACACTCCCTAAGGTATTCGGTCTTTATGGTATAAACCGGGCCTAAATAGTGCCCTTTGTAAGAAGCCCCTGGTGTCCAGGTACGTGCATTATTCTGACGTGGCCACATGCCAAGACGCCAGCATCCTTCTCAATTGTACTGAGAATCCCAGGGATGTGTATCAACAAGAGACAGTAAAAAAGGTTGACGCAGGGTCTTAATCTAAAAAGAATCCTTGGGGCGGGTCCCTGCTGCACGTCTGCGCCTGTGTCTCCGTTGTGCCGTATCCTGGACGGGTGTAGCACGATGGTCATCTGTAAAAGAGAGAAACTTAGGTGAAAAGTTGTCATGCAAAAAGGCAGGTTTGAAGAAACCATGTATAATTCAAGATGAGTAAAAATTGCCACTTTTCAGCGCGTGTTGAGCCTCTTGTATTTGTAATAGGGGTGTGGCTTATCAAACCTATGTGAGTTACATATGGTTGCGCCGGACTCGTCTAACCGTGTCCGTGGTCTTGACAACCTATCAAATGCTTTAGCTGGTGAGGCCCTTTTTAGTGTGCGGCTGCCAAGGCAGTCGCACTCTCTTCGGCGCGCAGGGATCGCTTAATATTTCCGTTTACTATAATGATGCCACGTGGACCGGGCATCTTAAGCGTAAGGGAAGCGTAGTGCGGTATTGCATTAAAGCGAGCGAAAGCTTCACGTCCAAGTAGTGCTTGATAGCCACTTTGGAACGGAGCAATGTGAAATGTGAAATGTTCGCTATAGAAGTTATCGGGGAAGTCGAATATAACCTCTAGTAGCAGGGAGCCCGTGCAATGAGCCCCTGGGCCTGGCGTTACTCCTTTAAGGGTAGTATTGCTTAGGAAAATTTTCGTTGGGTCTATCCCCATTTTGCGGATTGTATCCTGGTATATCAGATTTAAACTGCTGCCACCGTCCATCAGGACTCGTGTAAAGTGGTATCCGTTAATTATTGGGTCTACTACCAGGGCAGCCCATCCTGCACGCCGGATACTTGCTGAGTAATCCCGATGGTCAAAAGTGATCGGTTGAAACGACCAGTGGCAGGACTCCGCGGTGATAGGCCTTTGGGCATATTTATCTGGGAGTGCCGCTTTGTTTCTCCCCTTTATCACGTGTAACACGTTTACTGTTTTGACTTCTGGTGGAAATTTTGTTTGTTCCCCAGTGTCTTGCTTGATAGGCTCATCCTCGTCTTCGCTTGGTGTATCTTCCCCCTTGTGTACGGCGTTGAGATTGCCGGACTGCTTCAAGACCCAACATTCTCTGTGGGTATGATTAGCAGGTTTACCCGGGGTACTATGGATCTGACATACTTGGTCCAAAATTTTGTTTAGGCTGGACAGTTCGTCTCTGGCGCCTTTAGAGGGCGGCTTTTGCTGACTTGGCCGAGAGCTTTTGAATCCGGTGTTTACTGCCGTGCTCTTCGTGCTGTCTTCTTTATTCCGGCGTTTATTATTGTTGTTGCGCCGTGATTTCCCGTTTCCATCTCTAACTTCGGATGTACTGGGGTCGCTGGTGCTGCATCTAGCTAGCCAGCTATCCTCACCTGTGCAAAAGCGGGTCATGAGGCTTGTTAGTGCTACTATTGTTCTCGGCTTTTCTTGGCCAAGGTGTCTGGCAAGCCATTCATCACGGACGCTATGCTTAAAAGCTGACAAGGCTTCGGCGTTCGGACAGTCCACTATATGGTTCTTTTTAGTAAGGAACCTATTCCAAAGCTTTCGGGCTGACTCTCCGGGTTGTTGAGTTATATGACTCAAATCGTCCTTGTCCGGAGGTCGGATATAAGTCCCTTGAAAATTTGCCCGAAAAGCGTCTTCGAGCTCTTCCCAGCTTCCAATGGAGCTTTCGGGGAGGCTTTTAAGCCAGTGCCGAGCTGGCCCTTTGAGTTTGAGGGGTAAATACTTAATGGCGTGGAGATCATCTCCTCGAGCCATATGGATATGGAGGATATAGTCCTCAATCCAGTCCCCAGGGTCTGTTGTTCCGTCGTATGCCTCTATGTTTACGGGTTTGAATCCCTCTGGAAATTCATGGTCCAGTACTTCGTCGGTGAAACATAGGGGGTGTGCGGCACCCCTGTATCTGGGTGTACCGTAGTGTTCGGATGTTTGTTGTGTTGCATCGTATGCTGGAGCGCGCCTGCGTGGTCCATAGATGGATCTGGTTGCGCCGTCCTTTTGATGCGAGCCCTCGCGTGGATCGCGTATTGGCTTATGTGTAGCATTTCTTGCCGCTCCATGTTGGCTGTGAGGTCATCTATCCGGCCAGGTGGCCGTTTTAATTTTTGGTTGCGGGGGATCTAAGGCCTCCTCATTGAATTCGGGTAGCAACTTCCGCTTCGGGTAGCTCTTGGTGGGGCGATTACCACCGTACTTCGCTGCTGCGTTGAGTACTTTGCTCCATCTGATTCCGAGTGTGTCTTGTGCAGCCTTGAGTCTTTGCTTCTACTTTTTTAGACTCCTCGCGGTGGCAACAAGCCTTTGACAGGCATTCTGTTGCTCCGGGTGTCTGTCCGGTGTGAAGTCGTCCAGACTATTATCTTTGACAGAGTCAGGTTGTTCGGCTTGATCCTTCGTGTTGCCGTGGTCCGGCAATGGTCCCCCCTGCTCTAACGCTGGGTCTGTATGATCATTGTTTCTGTCGAGGCGGGATTTGGAGCGGCGTCGCCGCCTCTTTGACTGCTTCTCGAGGGGACAACCCTTCGTTGCGTCCTTCCGTTCCTCGTCGTCATTTTCTTTTGGTGTGTTCACCATGTATAGGTCATGTGGTGAAGTGTGCGTCCAGTGCCCTGTGGGCAGTGGTTCCTCTAAGTCTCCCGCATCGTCGTCCATACCGTCGATGTCTTCGGAGTCGAAGTCGAGCATGTCGGTTAAGTCATCGACAGTGGCTACTAAGTGGGTGGTGGGTGGGCCGCGAATTTCTTCGTCGTCCGCATCCCAGTCCTGCCGGACATAGTTCGGCCAGGATCCTCCTGACAAGGAGAGAGACCTTAATGAGTTCAATATGTCGCCAAAGGGTGAGTGCTGAAAAATATCCATGGAGGTAAACTCCATGATCGGCGCCCAATCGGATTCGATGGGAATGAGCGCAAGCGGTTCGGAGACCGTGGCCGGAGAAGGATCCGGCAGTTTAACAACACGGCTCTCATGCAAGATAAGGTCGATGTTCGGCTCGATCGCCGCTAAGGGTAAGGCTTCCATGGCGGGGTCCATCCACCCGTCCGCAGAAGGCGCACCTGGCTCCGAATTGAGGGTCGGAGCGGCTGCCTGTGCGATCTCTTGAACACTATCCGATGGTAGAGCTAAATCGTACTCAACGTGACCGCGTGACGCACAAGGCAGAGGCTCGAATCCGTCGAGGATCAAGTCTCCACGGATATCGGCCGTGTATTTTAAGCTTCCAAACCTGACCTGATGGCCAGGGGCGTAACTTTCAATCTGCTCCACATGGCCAAGCGAATTGGCCCGCAGTGCAAAGCCGCCGAACACGAAGATCTGTCCGGGGAGAAAAGTCTCACCCTGGACTGCATCGCCATCGATGATAGTAGGAGCCATCAAGCCTAATGGCGACGACACAGAGGAACTCTCAATGAAAGCACCAATGTCGGTGTCAAAACCGACGGATCTCGGGTAGGGGGTCCCGAACTGTGCGTCTAAGGCGGATGGTAACAGGAGGCAGGGGACACAATGTTTTACCCAGGTTCGGGCCCTCTTGATGGAGGTAAAACCCTATATCCTGCTTGATTAATATTGATGATATGGGTAGTACAAGAGTATATCTACCACGAGATCAGAGAGGCTAAACCCTAGAAGCTAGCCTATGGTATGATTGTGTGTTGTAGTTGATGTTGTCCTACGGACTAAAACCCTCCGGTTTATATAGACACCGGAGAGGGTTAGGGTTACACAAGGTCGGTTACAAAGGAGGAGATATCCATATCCGTATTGCCTAGCTTGCCTTCCACGCCAAGTAGAGTCCCATCCGGACACGAGACGAAGTCTTCAATCTTGTATCTTCATAGTCCAACAGTCCGGCCAATGGAGATAGTCCGGCTGTCCGGAGACCCCCTAATCCAGGACTCCCACAGGTGTCCTTGGATTATCTTGGGGGTGCCATGGGCATCCCCAAGCTTAGGCTCTTGCCACTCCTTGTTCCATAATCCATCAAAAGAATTCACCCGAAACTTGAAAACTTCACAACACAAAACTTAAAGTAGAAAACTCGTGAGCTCCGTTAGCGAAAGAAAACAAAAGACCACTTCAAGGTACTGTAATGAACTCATTATTTATTTATATTGGTGTTAAACCTACTGTATTCCAACTTCTCTATGGATTATAAACTATTTTACTAACCATAGATTAATCAAAATAAGCAAACAACACACGAAAAACAGAATCTGTCAAAAACAGAACAGTCTGTAGTAATCTGTAGCTAGCGCAAGATCTGGAACCCAAAAAATTCTAAAATAAATTTATGGACGTGAGGAATTTATCTATTAATCATCTGCAAAAAGAATTAACTAAATATCACTCTTCAAATAAAAATTACAGAAGTTCTCGTGAGTGCTAAAGTTTCTGTTTTTTTACAGCAAGTTCAACAAGACTTTCCCCAAGTCTTCCCAACGGTTCTACTTGGCACAAACACTAATTAAACACAAAAAAACACAAACAAAACAGAGGCTAAATAATTTATTTATTACTAATCAGGAGCAAAAATCAAGGAATAAAAATAAAATTGGGTTGCCTCCCAACAAGCGCTATCGTTTAACGCCCCTAGCTAGGCATAAAAGCGAGGATAGATCTAGGTTTTGCCATCTTTGGTAGGCAATCCATGAGTGGCTCTCATGATAGTTTCATATGGCAATTTTATTTTCTTTCTTGGAAAGTGTTCCATGCCATTTTTTAATGGAAATTGAAATCTAATATTCCCTTCCTTCATATCAATAATCGCACCAACCGTTCTAAGGAAAGGTCTACCAAGAATAATAGGGCAAGAAGGATTGCAATCTATATCAAGAACAATGAAATCTACGGGCACATAATTCTTATTTCCAACAATAAGAACATCATTAATCCTTCCCATAGGTTTCTTAATAGTAGAATCCGCAATATGCAAGTTTAGAGAGCAATCATCAAAATCGCGGAAATCTAGCAAATCACACAAAGTTTTGGGGATAGTGGAGACACTAGCACCCAAATCACACAAAGCATAAAACTCATGATCTTTAATTTTAATTTTAATAGTTGGTTCCCACTCATCATAGATTTTTCTAGGGATAGAGACTTTCAACTCAAGTTTTTCTTCATAAGATTGCACCAAAGCATCAACAATATGTTCGATGAAGGCTTTATTTTGACTATAAGCATGTGGAGAATTTAGCACGGATTGCAACAAGGAAATACAATCAATTAAAGAGCAACTTTCATAATTAAATTCCTTGAAATCCAATATAGTGGGTTTAGCAACATCTAGATTTTTATTTCTTTAAATCCCACTTTCATCAATTTCATCATAAAGATCTAAATACTCTGAATATTTAGAACGCCTTCTAGGTAAATGAAGATCATATTCAGTTTCATCAAGATTCATATTGCAAAACAAAGATTTAATAGGAGACACATCAATAACTTTTAGATCTTCATCTTGATTTTCATAGGAATTGGAAGAACATGCTTTAATAAAGGCATCTTTGGAAGCACGCATCCTAGCGGTTCTTTCCTTGCACTCATCAATGGAAATTCTCATGGCTTTGAGAGACTCATTGATATCATGCTTAGGAGGAATAGATCTAATCTTTAAAGAAGCAATCTCAAGAGAAATTCTATCAACGTTTCTAGCCAAATCATCAACTTTAAGCAATTTCTCTTCAAGCAAAGCATTAAAATTCTTTTGTGAATTCATAAACTCTTTAACACTATTCTCAAATTCAGAGGGCATCTTATTATAATTTCCATAAGAGTTGTTGTAGGAATTCCCATAATTATTAGAAGGATTACTAGGATATGGCCTAGGATTAAAATTCCCTCTATAAGCGTTGTTACCAAAATTATTCCACTCAAAACATTGATTTCTTCTATCGCATGCACTTTTTTATTAGAAGATCTTTCAGTATGCCATTAAGAATAATTAACCATAATAGTATATAGGAGTTTAGTAGCATCTCCTAAAGTGATTTCCATAAAAGTGCCTCCCGCTGCCGAATCTAAAAGATTTCTAGAAGCAAAATTCAATCCGGCATAAAAATTTTGTATGATCATCCACAAATTCAAACCATGAGTAGGGCAATTATGTATCATTAATTTCATTCTCTCCCGAGCTTGTGCAACATGTTCATGATCAAGTTGCTTAAAGTTCATAATATCGTTTCTAAGAGAGATGATCTTAGCGGGAGGAAAATACTTAGAGATAAAAGCATCTTTGCACTTGTTTCAAGAATCAATACTATTTTTTTGCAAAGATGAAAACCAAGATTTAGCACGATCTCTAAGCGAAAAAGGAAATACCTTCAATTTAGCGACATTATTATCGACATATTTTTTCTTTTGCATATCACATAAATCAACGAAGCTATTCAGATGAGTAGCGGCATCTTCACTAGGAAGGCCGGCAAATTGATCTTTCATAACAAGATTCAACAAAGCAGTATTAATTTCACAAGATTCGGCATCGGTAAGAGGAGCAATCGGAGTGCTAATAAAATCATTGTTGTTGGTATTGGTGAAGTCACACAATTTAGTATTATCTTGAGCCATCGCGACAAACAAGCAAACTAGCACACGAGCAGACAAGAGCAAACGGGTAAAAGAGGCAAATAGAGAGGGAGGATAGAGAGAGAGAGGGCGAATAAAACGCCAAGGGTGAAGTGGGGGAGAGGCAAATGGCAAATAATGTAATGCGAGAGATAGGGATTGTGATGGGTACTTGGTATGTTGACTTTTTGCGTAGACTCCCCGGCAACGGCGCCAGAAATCCTTCTTGTTACGTCTTGAGCTTGCGTTGGTTTTCCCCGAAGAGTAAGGGATGATGCAGCAGAGTAGCGTAAGTATTTCCCTCAGTTTTTGAGAACCAAGGTATCAATCTAGTAGGAGGCCACGCTCAAGTCCCTCGTACCTGCACAAAACGATAGCTACTCGCAACCAACTTGATTAGGGGTTGTCAATCCCTTCACGGTCACTTACGAGAGTGAGATCTGATAGATATAATATTTTTGATATTTTTGGTATAAAGATGCAAAGTAAAAAGTATAAGCAAAGTAAAAAAGCAAAGCAAGATTAAAGTGATGGAGATTGATATGATGAGAATAGACCCGGGGGCCATAGGTTTCACTAGTGGCTTCTCTCAAGAGCATAAGTATTCTACGGTAGGTGAACAAATTACTGTTGAGCAATTGATAGAATTGAGCATAGTTATGAGAATATCTAGGCATGATCATGTATATAGGCATCACGTCCGTGACAAGTAGACCGAAACGATTCTGCATCTACTACTATTACTCCACTCATCGACCGCTATCCAGCATGCATCTAGAGTATTAAGTTAAAAACAGAGTAACACTTCGCCTTAAGCAAGATGACATGATGTAGAGAGATAAATTCATGCAATATGAAATAAACCCCATCTTATTATCCTCGATGGCAACGATACAATACGTGCATTGCTGCCCCTTCTGTCACTGGGAAAGGACACCGCAAGATCGAACCCAAAGCTAAGCACTTCTCCCATGGCAAGAACTACCAATCTAGTTGGCCAAACCAAACGGATAATTTGAAGAAACTTGCAAAGATAACCAATCATACATAAAAGAATTCAGAGAAGATTCAAATATTATTCATAGATAGACTTGATCATAAACCCATAGTTCATCGGTCTCAACAAACACACCGCAAAAAGAAGATTACATCGAATAGATCTCCACGAGAGAGGGGGAGAACTTTGTATTGAGATCCAAAAAGAGAGAAGAAGCCATCTAGCTACTAACTATGGACCCAAAGGTCTGAGGTAAACTACTCACACTTCATCAGAGAGGCTATGATGATGTAGAAGCTCTCCGTGATGACGACCCTCTCCGGCGGAGCTCCGGAACAGGCCCCAAGATGGGATCTCGTGGATACAGAAAGTTGCGGCGGTGGAATTAGGTTTTTGGCTCCTGTTCTGATCGTTTGGGGGTACGTAGGTATATATAGAAGGAAGAAGTACGTCGGTGGAGCTCCGAGGGGGCCACGAGGCAGGGGGCGCACCCTAGGGGGGGCGCGCCCCCCACCCTCGTGGCCGCCTCTTTGACTCCTTGGAGTAGGGTCCAAGTCTCCTGGATCACGTTCGGTGAGAAAATCACGTTCCCGAAGGTTTTATTCCGTTTGGACTCCGTTTGATATTCCGTTTCTTCGAAACACTAAAATAGGCAAAAAAAAACAGCAATCCTGGGCAGGGCCTCCGGTTAATAGGTTAGTCCCAAAAATAATATAAAAGTGGAAAATAAAGCCCAATGTAGTCCAAAACAGTAGATAATATAGCATAGGGCAATCAAAAATTATAGATACGTTGGAGACGTATCAGGCACCAATTAGAAGAAATTGTATATAGCTAGCTAATTGTATGTATATATATATACATGTGTGTATATATGTGTGAATTAATGGTGGTTGTGAGACATTCAATGATATATATATATATGGTTCTACTAGAAATTCTATAAATTCTATTTATATATATGCATAATGTGTACAATATGTAGTATCGAAAAATACCAGCAAACGAAAAAGAATTAAATGGCAAACATAAAATTAAATGAAAAATAAATAATAAACCCAAAACCCCCCAACCTTTTAATACCGGTTGGTGTCACCAACCGGTATTAATATAAATTCTATTTATATATATGCATAATGTGTACAATATGTAGTATCGAAAAATACCAGCAAACGAAAAAGAATTAAATGGCAAACATAAAATTAAATGAAAAATAAATAATAAACCCAAAACCCCCCAACCTTTTAATACCGGTTGGTGTCACCAACCGGTATTAAAGGGCTCCCTGTCCCCGGAGCTGACTCGTGTCACGTGGTTGCCCTTTAGCACCGCTTCGTGCTGAAGGGGGGGGGGGGCTTTAGTGCCCACACTTCAGTGCCGGTTACCGAACCGGCACTAAAGGGCCTTACGAACCGGTGCTATTGCCTGGTTCCGCACTAGTGATACTAGGACAAGAACACCCCTTTAATATCAACACACAATAACTAACAACTGAATTGAAATGTAAGGCAAACAACACGAAAGCAAATACTTCACATGAGCAACAAAGTGATGTAGCCACTGGAACATGGGAGCGTGTGACCGTCGACATGGTGCACGCGTCACCATGCACGTGGCACTCCTAAGTTGATGGAGGTGGCGCCAGGAATGGCATAGGCACGTTGACGGTCGGGATAGAAGGCATCGACGGCAGTGTCATCTTGGGCATGGAAGGAATGGCGGACATCGGCGGCATCGTCACCTTAGGCACAACGACGGCGGGCATCGGTGCCATGGTCACCTTAGGCACGATGATGGCCGGCATTAGGGGCATTGTCACCTTGGGCACCGCAGGACAGCCGCAGCGGGTGGGGCAGCCGCCG
The DNA here is from genome assembly GCF_003073215.2 of Triticum urartu. Taxonomy (NCBI): domain Eukaryota; kingdom Viridiplantae; phylum Streptophyta; class Magnoliopsida; order Poales; family Poaceae; genus Triticum; species Triticum urartu. Next base: position 569,293,375 of record NC_053026.1, on the reverse strand, counting down.
GGGTGGTGTCGGCCAAGTGGCGAGCGGCATGGCACGTCGTGCTGGCGAGGAGCGTGCACGCCATGATCATGGACAAGAAGCTCGTGGTGGAGGCCATGCCTAGCTCCTAGCTAGAGTTTCTCTCAGATGGTTTACTGCGAAGGGACTGCGAGATGTCTCTGATCGTTGGGATGCAAGGACAGGGGTCGATGCCTGGAACTTATAGCCCAGGTGAGGTGATGGATGGCCTGATTAGATTGGTTGTTGGCCAGACTCGCCATGGTAGGCAACACAACTTTCTCCAGAACCATAGTTGGTAACCATAACGTGTTTACGTTAGTCAGAAGTGACAAAATGTTTATATGATCGAGAAGGAAATTAGTTGTAGCGGTCGATCGATGTGGATGCGATGCATGCATGGATGCCTCAAATTTCTGTGTTTACGTGAGGAGCTGGCGCTGCAGGTACCTCTCCTCGTCACTCTTTCTCCATGATAAACAAGTATTTCAAAAGGGATGTGTGCCGACTGCCGAGCCCCTCGTGCCTTGCCCACCGCAATGTGAAATCGAATAAGAAAGGGCGTGGCAACAGCCTGATTGATTTTGAATAGTCAATCCGTGGTAAACTTCAGATATTCGGTGAACATGGTTAAAAAATTTCAGTGCCATTCGTGTTACTTGGTGCTCGGTAAATCGACAGGTGCCTCGGATTTTTCTAGCACGCGCCTTTTAGGTGGGTTGTTTGTGTAGTCTTTTAGGCCGACTTGGACGTTCTGATGTAGAGATGACGATTTCATGACATTTCAATGTTGTTTCCGTTCCTATTCCTTCATGTTCATCCGTTCAACTTCTTAAGTCAGTTGTAATGTGAACTTAACTTTTTGCAAAGTGCGTTTACGATGGTGTAACCTCCCGTGACAGCCTCAACTATTTGAGTGGGAGAAAAAAGGAGGAAATTGGTGGCCAACATCTGAGTATTTGGTGGACGGCCCTGCAGAAACATGCTTCGGCAGTTGGGCTTCATTCGTGCTGAGCCATCCAACACTATCCCTCAATTATTCACCTCTTTGTCCTATTCGTCTTATATACGTTAAGTTGGCGGTGTTTGGGAACACATCCGGACACGCCTATACAACCCTTAATTTGGGGATATACTAAGGGATTCCGAATGTCCAGTTAAGTCCACGCGCAAACAAGGGATATCGTTAGAGTACAAAAGTGCCCGGACCGTCAAATTCGGACATGTGAGGGCAAATTAGGGGATAGCATTGGAGACATGATTGACACTAGTGTCTTGTGTTCAAATTAAAACTTCCTTTTTTAGGCTCATGTTCAAATGTTTGATCGTAAATAAAAGAAGCGGCCTTTACGCTTGTGTTGTGCCTACATCAAGATCTCAACATCAGTCAGCCGTCCTCCCCAAGAAAAGTCTCTCTTGCCTGTCGTTGGCACCGCCGCTGGTTTGACTCAGTGGCCTTAGGGCCATGGCAGCATGGTGGATCTCGGTCCTTCCCGGCTGGAGGGCTCTGTTTTCAGTTGCTCCTTCGTGTTTTATTAGGGTTTGTGTCATACTCAGGAAGATGAGACGACGGTGGCTCCTTGAAGATGAAATAAGGTTCTCCCCGCCTAGCCCCCGTCCCGATGGTCTGCCTAGCATCGTTGGTGGGCGTGTGGAGGTGTGTCTCCGACGGATCTGTCATTGGTGGATTTGCTCAGATTTGGTCGTATTTCGTCTACGTTCATGTGTCTTCAGGTAGGATCCCTCCGATCTACGTTACTCTTTATCGGCGGTGGTTGTTGTTCCATTGCGCTGGTTCTATGGGGGCTTAACACGACGACTTTCCGACTATCTGCTACAAAAAGTTTTGCCCGGCTACAGTGAGGGAGGGGCGATGACGGCAGCGCGACTTCAGCTCGTTACAGTTTTTGTAGTCGTCGCTAGGTGGTCTACTGATCTGGATGTAATTTTTATTATTTTTGATGTTCGTCGTGTTGGCATGATTGAAAATAAATAAATAGAAAGTTTTTTTAAAAAAAAAATCTCAACACTAGTCAGTGCCACTAACAACAGTACAAACGGCAAAGGTTTTGTAAAAGAACAAGGTCATTGACAACAACGGTAGGGTTCCGGCGACATTAAGTGGCGCCGAGCAGAAGTTTAGGTGAGGAGACCAGACGACTCTTTGGTTACTCATTTCGAATCTGTCAAAAACAGAACGATGTTCGATTAATCACTCAAGTGAAAGGGCCACGCTACGTGTTCTCGGCGGAAATTCAAAAATGATCCGCTGCCTCACTGACCACTGATGGATACACTAATGACCGTCCGATCTACCAATGTAACGTAAGCAGCCACCCTTTGCAACAAGAGTGGTATTTCTGCAACAGTCTGCTTATTCCAATCGCCCAAGCCTGTTATTTTTATTTTTTGCAACAGCTATCTTATTGTAGAAATTTTTCGCAACAAAGATCTTGTTCCAGAAATTTCAAAGATGGCCCGTGCCTGTATTTTTTTATTTTGTGCAACAGAGATCTTGCTTTAGATTTTTTTTGCAACAAAGGTCTTGTTGCAGAATTTCAAAGATTTCTGTATATGGTTCCTCTTTGCTCTTTTTTGCGAGGATATGGTCCATCTTTGCAACAAGATCTTTGTTTCAGAAACACGTTGACTATTGCAAGAAGAGCTTTATTCAAAAACAAGCTCCCCCGACACCATCATTCACCGCGAGCTTCGCCGGATGGTGGCTGCCCCCGTCTTCGCGTCGCCGCCGGCGAGCCCCGGACCTCCGACCAAACTCACCTCGCCACCATCCTCCACTTCCTTTTGTTTTCTCCATCTCTCTGTATATCTCGTTGAAGGAGCGCCGTTCGTCGGTGCAGTCGCGGGTCCTCGATGTGAAGCTCGCCGTGAACCCTGCCAGACCTCGCCGAGACAATCTCCCGCCAATCCCGAGCGTCCCCACCTCCTGCCCGCGGGTCTTCCTCGTCGGATCCGGTGAGATCCGGCTGGAATCTTTGTCGTCGTCGCGCTCCTAGCCGCACGAGTCTTCGCCCCCGCGGCTCCCGAACGTCCCTGCCTCCTACCCGCGCGCCATCCTCATCAGATCCGGCGAGATTCCTCGCCGCCATCACGCTCCTGGCCGTACGAGTCACCGCCGCCGCAAAAAGCCTGACAATTGCAAAACTCTCCTTTTTGAAACAAAGCCTCAGTTGCAAAAAACACATGGACACGTGGTGCTCTTGTCCATCAGATCATTACATTAGACGATCTGACGGACACGGAGCCGGTGGACGCGCTTGCGAGATCGGCCGGTTGAAGGTTAGCTTTTCATAGAAAATATGAAACTTTTGTGATTGGTAAACAATTACATATAGACAATGGGACGACCCAACAGACTAAGAATACATACACTGAGACCTAAAAAAAGTAGGATCTACTGATACATCGCGCTTAAAACGCAGAACTTGCATGTAAGAACAGTAACATATGTGTCGTGACCACGGAGTGACCTGGCGCCACTCTCACATGGAAGGAGCCCCATCAATACACATCATGGACAGGGCCAGATCACCGGCGCGCGCGCGTGGGCGCGTCTACGCCGACGGGGGTGGCGCCGCAAACGGCATAGGCACGTTCACATTCGGGACGAATGGCAAGGGCGGCAGCGTCACCTTGGGCACGACAATCGCGGGCATCGGCGCCATCGTCACTGTGGGGAGGGTGACCTTGGGCATCGGTGGTAGCACCGCCTTGGGCACGACGATGGCCGGCATGGGCGGCAGGGTCACCTGCGGCACGGTGGGGAGGGTGACCGACGGCATGGGTGGCATCAGGGTGAGCGTGTCCGCGGGCAAGGTCGGCATGGCCGGCAGTCCAGGGACGGCACTAGCAGCCGGAGCGGCAGCCGCCGGGGTCGTGTCGGCCAGGTTGCGAGCAGCGTCGCACGTGCTGCCGGTGAGAAGGAGCGCGCACGCCATGATCATGGCCAACATGCTCGCATTGGAAGCCATGACTAGGGCTACCTAGGACCTGCTAGGTAGGTACTAGACAGTTACAGAGAGTTTTTTCTCGTGTGTGGGAGGTGATTGCAAGATGCTTCTTCTGCTCTGCTGCGATGTATGGACATGGGTGGACAAAATTACTTTTCTGACCTAAAAGGCTAACAAAATCCCTATCTGACCTCGTTTAAAAAAATCGATTTTGACCTCTTTGGGTGACGCCAACATCCCTGGCGTCTGGGTTGCGAACCAGATGCCAGGAACCCTGGCGTCTGGCCCCTGGCCCGCACTGCCCGCCTGCCCGTTGACCTGCTGACGTGGCAAAGGGGCCAGACGCCAAGGACCCTGGCGTCTGGCCCTGGTAAGTGGATAACACCACGCGCGGGCCCAGCCCACCCATCCCCAACCTCTCCCTGCGGCGGCCGAAGGCAAGAAACAGAGGGGCTTCTCTCCTTCGCCCCTCTTCTCCCTCACACCAAATCCTCCCTTGATCTACTCCATCCTCCATCTAAATTTGTGGATCTGAGGCCCCCAAGCATCCTTGAGGTATTCTCCCCCATCCCCTCCAATTTATTTGGGTTGAGTCCTCTTCTTTATGATGCATTATTCAACACTAGGTGATGTTAGATGAGTAGATGGTTTCTTTGTTTTAGGAAATTGTTTGTAGTTGATAGATGATTTGGTAGGCAGTAGATGATGTGTAGTTGAACATGTAGGCAAAATCAATTCCGTTTTGTGCATATGTTGTCCATAGGAATTTTTTTTAACTAAGAGGGGTGATGAATACATGATTTTTGTATGTAAAATAGACTTGTTTGATAATTTGGTTTGATAGATGATGTGTGTATGTGGTATAACAATACAGTTGAATTTAAATATGATGTCTCTATGTGTAGATAATCCTATTGTTGGCATACTTTAGTTGCAAAAGACATGGTGAAATTCGGTACTCTAGATGATATGTATTTGCATATGTGACACCATATTATTTGACAAATTTATTTGCTTGAGATGATGTTGGTATGTTTAAGAAGAATTATGTGTGCATATGAAGAAGAAAAAAATGATGTGGTTATGTTTGAGAAGAATGGTGTGTTCATATGGCATAACTTGGAGAAGAAAATTGTATTATTTGATATTGTTCATGTATTCATAGATGTTTGTGATTTGTTTTGTAGGATGGCGGATGGTGATGGACCTTGGTATGACGGATTAATCGATGAGTGGGATAAGGAGCATCGTGCTCGTGCCATTGAGAACGGACATGTAAGAAGCAAGACTTATCAATTTTCGCTGTTTCTCATTTGTGTTCTTCTATTGATTAAAACATCACTTTATTTGCAGCTTGTAGTTGCTATGCGCATGAGGGGACATTTGGCTGATGACTTTACTTACGACCCGCGGTACGAGCCTTACAATCGGAGATTGGGTCTTCTCCAATTCGTGTTGCAGTTTAAGCGACGCGCTCCGCCGGTGAACCACGCGGCGCTGACCGCACTTGTGAATCGTTGGAGGCCGGAGACTCACTCGTTCCACCTTCCATTTGGGGAGATGACGATGACCCTTGAGGACATGGCTATGATAAGCGGCCTTCCTATCAACGGACAAGCTGTTACCGGTCGTGTCAATGCCGTTAATTGGCGATAACGGACTGGCATTTTAATTGGTGTTCAGCCCGACGCCCCTGAGGAAGGCAAGGCCGATACCACGAGAGTGAGGCATTCTTGGCTAAAAGCAGTTAGATGAAACATCAATCCGTGTCCTCAGGGTGCTAATGACGTGGTTGTGCAGCAGTACGCGCGGGCCTATCTTTGGTATTTGCTAACCAAGGTAGTCTTCTCAGATGCAACCGGGAACTCGGCCCTCTGGATGTTCCTGGAGCTACTCAATAACTAGGATACCCAGTATAGCTGGGGTTCGGCCGCGCTAGCATATTTGTATCGTCAGGTAAGAGATATTTGCAACAATTTAACTTGCATTTGTCATGCGCCTCCATATCTAACATGTTTGTTTGATTGCAGCTTGACTTGTCGTGTCGCAGGAAGGGAGATACATCCTCATTGGCTAGGTTTGTTTGGAGCCTATCCGTGTGGATGTAGGAGCGGATCCCGGTTGGACGGCCCGATATCAAGGACCCCAACATGGCAAACCCATAGGGTAATCTAGACGGGCTGCATGATGATGATCCATATCGGCGCCCTACGCTTGCTTACTATTGGGAACAAGTGACAGTGTACACAGGAAGCTCGCATGTGCGATACAAGTGCTATATGAACGAGCTGGACACCTTGACTGCTGAGCAGGTATAGAGAAGTTCGATGAGACCAAATTTAGTCAAGAATGAAACTTGTATCTAACAATGTATCTCTTTGTTTTGCAGGTACATTGGTTGCCTTATATGGAAGATCGTGACTATGATCTTAATGAGATGTGCACGCGTGATAGCCATCTTTGGCGGGCGAGGTGCCCAATGATATGCTTCTTCGCAGTCGAGTGGCATTTTGTAGACCGTGTGGCAAGACAATTTGGAAGAAGACAAGGTATTCCAATTGAGGAGAGCAACAAGGAAATGCTATCTCTGCATCGGTGAGCAAGCATGCCTTGAATATGTAGTAGAGCATTGAATAAGTCTATGTTTGCTAATGCTTTGTCCCGTGCATCATTTGTAGGTTCGATCGAAGGGATATATCGGATTGGGCAAACAAACACCGTGCGTGGATAGAAATTTGGAATCAAAGAGACACTATAGTGCAATCAGAGAATAGACCTCACAATCAGTCAGCATATCAGAAGTATCAAGTGTGGTATGCGGATCGTTACCGATTAAAGCTAAAGCCTGGTTGGACTCACGAGGAGTGGTCGGAGTTGGTGTCTGAAGACCCGGAGACTGCAGAAGGTTATCATACCTTCAACACGGCTGTGAGAGACACCAGAGGGGCTCACGTTGACTATGCACCGATGCATGACGAAATGGTAGTCTGTTTGACCTATTCTAACAAACTTGCATGCATCATGTTGTCTTCTTTCAAATACATAAGTTTGCTTTGTTCATGAATTGCAGGGCAGATCGTTGCTTTTGTGTGTCAACGATGCCAATGTTGCACTGAGTCATCCACCTGGTGGTGTATTATCTGAGAGGACTCTTAGGAGCACGATGGAGGTGTGACCAATATATTATAAAAGTTTCTTTTCGCGGATTATTTATTTGTATATCATATCATAGCATATTTTGTGTTGTTGCAGAAGGTCAAGAAGCGGTTCCATAAGATGGCAGCAATGCTTTCTTGCCATGGTGCTCAGTCCAGTGACGTGTATGCACCTGGTACCCGCGCCAGAGCTAATAGACGGCGTTATATCCAGAACGATGAGGACATGGAGGAGGAGGTCCATGAAGAGGAGCCATCACATCAAGAGGAGCCAACACAAGATGAGGAGCATGAGTATGATGCAACACATCAAGAGGATCATGAGTATGATGTTGATGCTCCACAACCATCACATGTTATACAACCGACACAAGGCAATGCTCGCTCTAGGAAAGGCAAAGACATAGCTAAGACACCAGGCAAGAAAGGTAGAAAGAAGACATGGAACACACAATTCCATAGTCCGGAGTATCCTCATCAGCTTATCCCAACAGGAATGCAAAGATATAAGGCCAACATTGAGGTGGAGGAGGAGGCATACAATGAAGAGGAGGAGGAGGCTAGCGAAGAGGAGGAGCCTACACTTGCAGCACTCGTGAAGAGAGGAAGGAGGAAGTGAGCTTCTTGTTTGGAAGTGTATGAACTAGGTGGCGTTTGTATGTAGGAACTTGGTGTTGTGGTAAAAACTTTTAAGGTTGTCTTGAATTTGGTGTCTTATGTATGCACTTGGTGTCTTATGTATGCATGAATTTGTCGTGATGAAAAATCTGTGAACTTGTTGTCGTTTGTATACAAGAATTTGTCATGGTGAAAATTCTGTGAAATGTGCTATCTTCTGTGTTTTATGAACCTGTCATATTATTATATATGTGCTATCTTCTTGTGTGAAATAAGTACAAAAATTAGTACAGGGCCCCAGACGCCAGGGTCCTTGGCGTCTGGTATGAAGTCAGGGGACCAGATGCCAGGGTCCATGGTGTATGGTATGAAGTCAGGGGACCAGACGCCAAGGTCCCTGGCGTCTGGTGGTCGACTGGAAGCAAAAGCAGAGGCATGGGACAGCAGAAACATGGCAGCCAGACGCCAGGGTCCATGGCGTCTGGCCCTGGTGTAGTAGTTTTTTTCTATCAAACACCTGTTGTATCGAATGACAATCATTAGTGTTCACATAGATATTTTGTTCTATCAAACACCTATAGTATCACATAATAGCAAATGACAAACATTAGTGTTCACATAATAGCAAATGACAAACATAGTTATCACATAATCTCAAATTACACAAATAGTCTCGAATGAGAAGTTCATCACATACAAAGTCTCGAATGACATAAGTAGTTCATAACCACGATGGTCCACGATAATTGAAACGACATGAACATCACATATAACTCGGTTTCCTGTAGCAATGCAAGTCAACAACCCTTTTCCATCCCCATTATTGCAGCATTTCTTGAATCTTGTCATCATCAGTTATGTCAACCAATTTTCTTCCGCCGGGGCCATCTGACTGCTTCCTGCTGACATAGTACACAAAATCCTCTTCCTTCAACCCTTGCTTCAACATGAATTTAGTCTTCAACCAATCGAAAGTGAGATCCACTTCACTAACTTGCACAAGACATGGAGACAAGCCTAGGACATGAACAATAGGGCTAAGCACCCACTGAGTACCCTTAGCCATCTACAACACACAAATCTCTTAGTACCAAACCTATGATACATTAAACCACGAGGAAAACAAACTAGGGTTTACACAAAACTATGATGCATTAAACCAACCAAAAGATGGGGGTGGAGTTGATTTACCTTCTAGTTTTGAAATACTGAAGATCCAACGGTGAAACCGGACCGATTCGTGAGAGATTTGAGGGGGGGTTAGGGTACTGGATGAGAGTGAGTGGATGAGAGGGCTAGAGGTGAGAGTGAGTGGATGAGAGAGCTAGAGGTGAGAGTGAGTGGAGATGAAAGGAATGAGAGGGGTAGAGGTGGAGATGAATGGATGAGAGGGCTAGAGGTGGGCCCAAAGAATCTTATCCACTCGAAACTTGCTCTCTGGATAGGGAGCCAGACGCCAGGGACTTTGGCGTCTGGCTCTCTGGATCGGGCATCAGACAGATCAGACAAGTGTCTGGTCTCCTGCGCGACCAAAACGAGCCAGACGCCAGGGACCTTGGCGTCTAGTCTGGGTATGGACCCAGACGCCAGGGTGCCTGGCGTCTGGCTCTCCGGATCGGGCATCAGACAGATCAGACAAGTGTCTGGTCTCCTGCGCGACCAAAACGAGCCAGACGCCAGGGACCTTGGCGTCTAGTCTGGGTATGGACCCAGACGCCAGGGTGCCTGGCGTCTGGCTCTCCGGATCGGGCATCAGACAGATCAGACAAGTGTCTGGTCTCCTGCGCGACCAAAACGAGCCAGACGCCAGGGACCTTGGCGTCTGGTCCGGATATGGACCCAGACGCCAGGGTTCCCAGACGCCAAGGTCCCTGGCGTCTGGCTCTCTGGATGATTAGACAGGTGTCTGGTCTCCTGCGCGACCAAAGCGAGCCAGACGCCAGGAACCTTGGCGTCTGGTCCTTGGCGTCTGGCTTTCTGGATGATCAGACAGCTGTCTGGTCTCCTGCGTGACCAAAACGAGCCATACGCCAGGGACCTTGGCGTCTGTCTTGTCTGGTATAGGATATAGAGCCAGACGCCAGAGTTCTGAGTCTGGCTCTCTGGATAGGCAAAATGCTCTCTGGTCATGTTCTTGTCGCTTTTCGGATGGGCAAAATGCTCTCTGGATAGTTTGCACATAATTTCAAATAGGTTGCACACACTTTTAAACATTGGAAATCAAACAAAAATATGAACAAAGCATTGCACATAATTTTAAATAGGTCTCGACTAACAAGTTCACACATGATGTCTCAAATGACATAAGTAGTTCATGACCACACACGGTCTCGAATGACAAGTTCATACATTAAACAAAGTATCGATATTCCATCATCGACGCCGGTGCCTTTTCATTTGTCTACTGAGTAGTACGGGGCCACTTTCCCTTCTTGTCACGTGCCTCATCCTCCTCTCGTGCATCGCGAGCCCTTGCAAGTTTTCTTGCCCTCTCTTCTTGCGAGCCTCCTTCTCTTTGCGTGCCCTCTCTTGATCACGCTTCTTGCGCTCGTTCTTCTCCTTCTCACGACACCATGCTCCAATCCCCGTGCAAAGGACTCCTCGAACAGGCGCTGCCTCCGTAAGTAATCTCGATGTTGGTCCTCTTGGACATCTTTTGGTACCTCGTGATTTATCCAAGTGAAGTACTTGCAAAAGTGGAGGAGGCGACTACATAAAAGTCATGTTTTTGTTAGTAATATGAGTTCAAACTTGATGAGGTTTTTTGTATGTACACCCAACATACCGGTGGTATGTCATATGCGTTAGTTGGCCTTCGACGATCATGTGCATAGTTGGGACACACGAAAAACCTTCTACCTTCTGTCCATGACTTCTTGCGGTCCGTGGACACCTTCAGCTTGCAAACATCACCACACCAACATGGTGGTGTGGGCACATCCTTCTCCTTCTCCTTGTCCAACGTGGCCTCCATCCACGTCTTTGGCATGTCCTCTTGGTCCGCGCACGCCGGCCTCGTCCTGAAACCGGATGAAGCCATGCCTACAAAAAGAACAATTGTTAGCACAAGACACAAAGAGATACATGTGTAAATACAGTAAATCAATAAATGCTAGGAATTTTAAGAACAACTAATATACCATTATTATTAGATCAACCATCTGGATTAAGCAAATAACCGAAGGCCGATCCATTATCAACCATTCCTCTCCGACCACCACCACCTCTAGCACTTGTGCTTCCTCTCCGACCACCACCACCTCTAGCATTTGTGCTTCCTCTCCGACCACCACCACCTCTAGCACTTGTGCTTCCTCTTCGACCACCACCACCTTTAGCACTTGTGCTTGCTCGACCATCACCTCTAGCACTTGTGCTTGCTCGACCACCACCTCTAGCACTTGTGCCTGCTCGACCACCACCTCTAGCACTTGTGCCTGCTCGACCACCACCTCTAGCACTTGTGCTTCCTCGACCACCACCACCGTCACCTCTTCCACCTCGTTCACCATCGGTGCCACCTCCACGACTTGTTTTTCTTTTTTTGGTTTTCCTATTCTTGCATGTCCGCTCATTGTGTCCCCCTTCACCGCACACCCCACAGTTGATAGTGTCAGGAGCCTCCATGAAATGACCGCTACCAAATTGTTTCATGCCAGTGTATCCGGCCAGGTCATCCATATCACCCCTGAACCTCTTAGTTCTCCTTCTACCCTTGGTCTCCACCTTCAGAAGAGGGTCTGGCCTAATATGAGGGCCATGGTACTCAGGCCACTGTGATTGGTCCAAGAAAGGGTGAAATCTTGGTGCCCATGTCAACCTAGTAGCTTCCACATGGAACTCTTGCATCCGCACGGTTTTTCCATCACAAACATGTATGTTTCTCGCCTTCGCTGCCATTATCAAATGCGAGCATGGCCAATGATACTTACTAGGCCTCTCGCACTGGCACCACCGAGTCTTCAGACGCACCTCAAATGCAGCACCACCATATTGTCTACCGTCTCGTGTTGTGCCACCTGGCTCATCAATTTGATAGGTCATTTCAGTTCTGTCGAATATGATAACTTGTTGCCGTGAAGACTTGATTGCTTGTAACTGCAACCATTCATCAACCTTTTCCGGATAATCCTTTTTTTCACCTATCCATTTTGCAGTCTCTTCAGAATGCCTTTGAAAGTACTCATTAAGCTTGAAGAATGTGTACTCCACTATTGCAGTCACCGGCAATGCACGAGCACCCTTCAGCACATTGTTGAAACATTCTACCAGATTGCTCGTCATGTCGCCATATCGCCTACCACCATCGTCATGAGCGCGTGCCCACTTGTGCTTCTCGCTTAAATTCCTAGTTAAGAACTCTTTTCCCCCTTCGTTCACCGCTGCAAAGAGTTTGTTGTACCGAGCATCGAAACCTTGGGTGGTGAAGGCCACACATACATGGGTAAGGTCTTTGCTGAGCTCCTTGCTCTTACATGCCCGGTAAAAGTTGGCCACGAAATGCCTCATGCACCATCTGTGGTGAAGTTTTGGAAATCCTGGAATAACAATGTCCATTGCCTTGAGTATGCCATGATGCCTGTCCGATATGATGCATACCTCCCTAGCCCCAATCACGTTGTGCCTAACATGACCCATGAACCACTCCCAGTTGTCTTGGTGCTCGGAAGGCACCAAAGCAAATGCACACGGCAACACGTTGTCGTTTGATGAGTGCGCCATTGCTACCATTAGTGTGCCCTTGTATCTACCGATCAAGAACGTGCCATCTATAGACAAGACCGGACGACAATGCTGAAACGCCTCCACGCATTGTCCATAACTCCAGAAGGCACGGTGGAACACTCCATCGTGATCCTCGACCACATGAAACATGCCTGGGTTCCTATGTGCAATCGCGACCAATAACCTTGGGAGCTGGTTGTATGCTTCTTCATAATCACCATACAACATCCTAATAGCATTTGCCTTTGCCTTCCATGCCTTCCCATACTTGACTTCATAACCAAATTGTTTTTTCACCGTCCGCATGAGAAACCTCACTTTCACAGTGGGATCAAAGCCTATGTCTTTCATCCATTTGTATCCAAGATACTCAGATGTGAGTTGACGGTGTGTCTTTCTAAGTCGTTTCGATGGCGGTTTGCATCTATGAGTGGAAACACAACTTTTTAACACCCATTCTTCGGTTTCTTTAAGCTTTCTTGCACGAACCTTCCATGGGCATCCTTCTTGCTCACACACCACGGTGTAACGCAACCTCATGTCGGAGTGCTCAACATAAATTGGCCTATGGTTTCGAATGGCATAGTCAGCCAACCAAAACTTCATCATAGGCAAGCTCAGAAACTTCACTCCTTTCTTCAAATAAGCATTCTCGTCCTCATTCTCCACCCTTGGTTCTCCTGGATCCGGGCATGGTGTTGGCTCAATCGCCGTCATTCTCATTCCACCATCAACAATAGCTTTATGGGCAAGGCTGAGATCTTTAAACAAGTGAGTTCTTTTTTCTAAGCCCATCAGCTCAAAGTGGATTTGGTTTTCCTCCTTTGTGAATCCATCCTCATCCAACTGTTCAACTGGACCCTCGTCATCCGAGTCATACGCATATTGACGACTAAAAGGCAAGTCACGATCCATGTCCTTTTGCGCTATGTACGCATCCAAGTCACCAACATCATTACCATGAAACCCTTCCTCTTGCTCTTCGTCGTCATCATAAGCATCTTCATCCTCTTGAATTACTTCGTCACTAGCAGTCACCTCAAATTCATTTGCTTGGCTAGTTGGTGGTTGGCTAGAAGCATTGGGGGCATACAACTCAACCTCATTTGCTTTAATAGATGGTACACGGGGACGTGGTTGGCGATAAGCATTGGGGGCATCAACCACAACCCTATGCTCAACAAGTGGCACCATTGTCCTCTCGCTCATGTCATCCATTGGGGAAGAGACATGCCGGTTCAAATCAAAGGTAAACCGAGGAGATTCAACCTTGGTGGCAAACAATTCAAGTGACTTGTCTTCCGATTGGGAAACTTTTTCCTTGTATACATCCCAATGCAAATCCGAGGTGATAGGCATACTTTTCAAGCGAGATTTGGCTCCAACTCCAACATCATACCTTCCTATTAACTTAACATCAACATTGGTGTCCATCCACTTTAAGACTTGTCTCACTTTTGCAACAACATCCTCATAGCTAGGGCTTGTACCAAAAACCAATGGTTTCTCACCCGTGTCGGCATTGTTACTCAAGAATGCCTCCTTGTCCATGTAATGAACATTAACAAGTCTCTTTATCTAAAAATAGTATGAATGCATTTAAGACTTCAATGAGAATTGGTGTTTATCCAAATACATCTCATTATATCCAAATCATATCAACACTAAATTATTGCCATGGTCAAAAAAGTATCACTAATTAACACACACTAAGCAAAGTTAACCCTAATCACTAACTAACCCTAACCCCCAATCTTTCTACTCAACAAGCATATATTCCTACTACACACCATGCATATCACTATATTATCAAAGTTAACCAAGCCATTCACACTAACATAAGGGAGAAAACAAAAACTAGGGTTCCACCAACATGTATAAAATGCAACCAAAATAACAAGATTTAACAAAAAATAATTGGATGATTTGGGGAAGATTACCAAGAGCAACAAAGTGATGAAAAGATCCACCTAAGGGATGCACCTTTTGGAGAGGATTTGAGGGGGAGCTTGAGGGGTGGGAGAGAGTGTGGGAGCTCCAAGTGTTCTTCAAGCTCGGGTTGTGGACTGGGGAAAGTGTGTGGGGTGGGTCCCACACACTTTCCCGTGGGTTATCCACTTACCAGGGCCAGACGCCAGGGTCCTTGGCGTCTGGCCCCTTTGCCACGTCAGCAGGTCAACGGGCAGGCGGGCAGTGCGGGCCAGGGGCCAGACGCCAGGGTTCCTGGCGTCTGGTTCGCAACCCAGGCACCAGGGATGTTGGCATCACCTAAAAAGGTCAAAATCGATTTTTTTTTTGAAACGAGGTCAAATAAGGATTTTGTTAGCCTTTTAGGTCAGAACAGTAATTTTGTCCGACATGGGTCGATGCCTGGCAATTTATATAGAGCTCAAAGCGCGGACGTAATTAGGTTGGTTGTTGGCTAGATTGAGAATGTTTTTACGTGCTTTGTCAATTCAAAAATGGAAGAGCTTCGCATGGCGATAGCTACAAGTTTCTGTATTTAGGTGAGAAGAGGGAGCTGGTCGGCGCTGCAGCTTCGATCTGCTCAACCGTCTTGATTATTCGTCCCATCATTTCTCAACTGGCTGTCTGGCTCAATCACACGTTCTCGGGAAGGTGCACTGACTGTCTTGGTCTATCTTCAAAATACGGTGCCATTTCTTCATGACAGGGGAGCATCTCTGGTCTGTCTTGATCGTATCCTACGTAGCTGCTGCCTGGACTGTATAGGTAACCTCGCCGTTTTGACTCTGTTCTTTTTTTAATTTTTATCTTCCCAAAACGTGAGGCAATTTTTTGTCGGCTTCACTACTTAACAAGATTGTTGTCCAATTAATTACGAAAAACCAAACGAAATCAATTCAAACCGTGCACCAAGCCCACTCAAACAACGACACAACAGGGCCACACTCACTCTCGTCGTATGGCCAAGCCCGCTCAAAACCTGACTCGATATGGCCACTACCACTCTCGACGACTGTGTGACAAACATCACAAAAACGATGATAGTGAGTGGTAGTGGCCACTCAAAACCTGACTCAACATGGCCACTACCACTCTCAATAATGTTCATGATGTTTTAGAAAATATTCATCATGTATATTAGTAATGTTGATAGTGTACAAAATATGTTCATTGTGTATTAACAAATGTTAATAATTTTTTTAGCAATTTTTCACTATGTATTAAAAATGTTAATCGTGCATTTTCAAAAAAGTTCACCTTGTATTTTTTTACCATTTAGTTTACAGGGATGCTCATCTTGTATTACTAAAAAACCGTTCATAGTATATTTTAGAAGTGTTCATTGTCTAATACAAAAATGTTTGTCTTCTAAATATGTCAGCCGCGCTTCAAGAAATATTCATCATGTTTTTAATAAGGAAAACGCTTCAATCCCGCCAGCTGATTCGCTCGGGGAATCGGCCTTGCGCGTTGCCGTTCGATCAAATGTGATCGGACGATGTGGCAAGCTAGTCCCATCGCTTCTGGAAACGTCGCGCACAACCAATTCATTCTTATCCTACCTAGTAAGGGCACCACTCCGTTTTTTATTTGTGAAGAAAGTCAGAGCACCACTTCGCTCAATCTAGTTCCTCAATCGGCCATGGCGTACGTGTTCTCTCCCTCAAAATTTTGATGTGGCGTTGCAAGCTTTCTCTTTGTTGCACAAAAGTTTTTCTGTAACATCAGTCATGCTACAAAACTTTCTTCTGTAACATCATATGAAGGTGAAATTAAAAAGAAAAACTGCAACATTACCACTACTGCAAAGTTTTTCTGCAACAATACCTTTGTTGCAAAAAATTTCCGCAATAAGACATTTGTTGTGAAAATTTCTGCAACAAGTCCTCTGTTGCAAGATTTCTATAACAGCAGCTCTGTTACAAAGGTGAAAGACACCACTCTGCTGCACGATGTGTTCACATCCGACGGATCGCGAGGCGACGGATCTTTTAGAAAGATCCGCCGCCAACGCACAGATCTTTTTGAAAGAACCGCCGCCTCGCAAGCCGTACGATCTGACACAGTCTAGTGGTTGAATGTCTTCTTCTCCTTTGCAACACAGATTTTGTTGCGGAAACATTTGCAATAGAGATTTTGTTGCGGATTTTTTTGCAACATAGATTGTGTTGCGGGATATTTTCTGCAACATAGGTCATGTTGCGGAATATTATTTTCCGTCTTCACTTTCTTTTTGCAACAACGATGATGTTGTGGAGAACTTTTGCAACATAGGCAATGTTGCAGAAAAAATTGCATCTGGAAATAATGTCCATAATCGTCGCCGATGTTGCCTGCGTCAAGCACGTCGTCGCCGACCGCAACACCCACTCCAGCTATTGCAGAAGCATGTCGGCGGGTTGTTCCTCACCTGAAAACCAACTCGAAATGAGAGAGCCAACCAAAAAAAGAGCAGGAAGGGAAGGACGATGGAAGCTTACCTCGCCGAGGAACGATGGTTGCCGGTGCGTGAGCACGTGGCGGCGGCCGGCTGGCTCGTCTAAGCAGTGGCGTTGCATGAGCTTCAGGTGGTGGTGGCCATGGCATGCTGAAGGAGTTGGAGAAAAAGAACCGATTGGGAAGGAGATAAGGAAAGAAGGATGTAACGATGCAATGGGTCCACATGGACACGTGTCGCGTGCTGGAGGTGGTGGACGCCCGGCATTGGATCAGCCGGGTGAAGGGAATACTTTCCCTTCTTTATATAGGGCAAGCATATTTTTAATACATGATGAATCTTTATTAAAAAATGCCCACCATGTCAAAATAATCTTCTTGTACACAACATTCAGCCAATTTTCTTTTTCCATTTTTTCATAGACAAGAACCGGAGACATGACGGCCCATGAGTCACCCGATGCCAGGCCGAATGGCCCAGCGAAGCTGATCCCAAATCCCCCCCCCTCTCCCTCTCTCTCTCTCTCTCCGTTCCCGACCCGTCCTCTTCTCTTCCCAACGCGGTCGTGGCCCCTTT